>NC_057794.1:169074090-169272437 GCF_018294505.1 Triticum aestivum | reverse complement strand
TAGGCCTTAGTGGGAGAGAGGAGGAGGCGGCCAGGTGGAGGGCGCCCCCCAAGCCTAATCCGAATTGGGTGGGGGCGCCCCCCCTTTCCTTACCTCTCTCTCCCTCTTCCTACTAGGAAGGAAGGAAACCTACTCCTACTAGGAGTAGGACTCCCCCTTGGGCACGCCCTATGAGGGTCGGCCCTCCCCTCCTCCACTCCTTTATATACGGGGGAGGGGGCACCCCATAGAGACACAAGTTGATTGTTTAGCCATGTGATGTGCCCCCTCCATAGAATTCCACATTGGTCATATTGTTGTAGTGCTTAGGCGAAGCCCTGCGTCGGTAACTTCATCATCACCGTCATCACGCTGTCGTGCTGACGAAAATCTCCCTCGGCATCAGCAGGATCAAGAGTACGAGGGACATCACCGAGCTGAACATGTGCAGATCACGGAGGTGTCGTGCATTCGGTACTTGATCGGTTGGATCGCGAAGACGTTTGACTACATCAACCACATTTCATAACGCTTTCACTTTCGGTCAACGAGGGTACGTAGACATACTCTCCCCCTCTCATTTGTATGCATCTCCTAGATCGATCTTGCATGATCGTAGGAATTTTTTTGAAATACTGTGTTCCCCAACAGTGGCATCTGAGTCAGGTCTATGCGTAGATGTTATATGCATGAGTAGAACACAAAGGAGTTGTGGGTTTGGGCATATACATATTGCTTGTCGTCACTAGTTGATTCTTGATTCAGTGGTATTGTTGGATGAAGCGGCTCAGACGGACATTACGCGTACACTTACACGAGACTGGTTCTACCAACGCGCTTCGCACATAGGTGGCTAGTGGGTGTCTGTTTCTCCAACTTTAGTTGAATCAGATTCAATGAACAGGGTTCTTTCTGAAGATCAAAAAGCAATCACTATACCGCGTTGTGGTTTTTGATGTGTAGGTAAGAACGGTTCTTGCTAAGCCTGTAGCAGCCACGTAAAACTTGCAACAACTAAGTAGAGGATGTCTAACTTGTTTTTCCAGGGCATGTTGTGATGTGATATGGTCAAGACGTGATTATATAAATTGTTGTATGAGATGATCATGTTTCGTTACATAGTTCTTGGCAACTGGTAGGAGCCATATGGTTCTCGCTTTATTGTATGAAATGCAATCGCCATGTAATTGCTTTACTTTAGCACTAAGCGGTAGCGATAGTCATAGAAGCAATTGTTGGCAAGATGATAACGATGCTACGATGGAGATCAAGGTGTCAAGCTAGTGACGATGGTAATCATGACGGTGCTTTGGAGATGGAGATCAAAGGCACAAGATGATGATGGCCATATCATATCACTTATATTGATTGCATGTGATGTTTATCCTTTATGCATCTTATTTTGCTTAGTACGGCGGCAACATTATAAGATGATCTCTCACTAAATTTCAAGGTATAAGTGTTCTCCCTGAGTATGCACCGTTGCTACAGTTCGTCATGCCGAGACACCACATGATGATCGGGTGTGATAAGCTCTACATTCACATACAATGGGTGCAAGCCAGTTTTGCACACGCAGAATACTCGGGTCAACGGGTGCAGATATGGCCTCGGAACACTGAGACCGAAAGGTCGAGCGTGAATCATATAGTAGATATGATCAACATAGTGATGTTCACCATTGAAAACTAATCCATCTCACGTGATGATCGGACGTGGTTTAGTTGATATGGATCACGTGATCACCTACATAATTAGAGGGATGTCTATCTAAGTGGGAGTTCTTAAGTAATATGATTAATTGAACTTTAATTTATCATAAACTTAGTACCTGGTAGTATTTTGCATGTCTATGTTGATGTAGATAAATGGCGTGTGCTGTTGTTCCGTTGAATTTTAATGCGTTCCTAGAGAAAGCTAAGTTGAAAGATGATGGTAGCAACTACACAGACTGGGTCCGTAACTTGAGGATTATCATCATTGCTGCACAGAAGAATTACGTCCTGGAAGCACCGTTGGGTGACAAGCCTGCTGCAGATGCTGCTGAAAATGTTAAGAATGTCTGGCAGAGCAAATTAATGACTACTCGATAGTTCAGTGTGCCATGCTTTACCGCTTAGAACCGGGACTTCAACGAAATTTTGAACGTCATGGAGCATATGAGATGTTCCAGGAGTTGAAGTTAATATTTCAAGAAAATGCCCGGATTGAGATATATGAAGTCCCCAATAAGTTCTACAGCTGCAAAATGGAGGAGAATAGTTCTGTCAATGAACATATACTCAGAATGTCCGGGTACCACAACCACTTGACTCAGCTGGGAGTTAATCTTCCTGATGATAGTGTCATTGACAGAGTTCTTCAATGACTGGCACCAAGCTACAAGAGCTTCGTGATGAACTATAATATGCAAGGGATGGATAAGACAATTCCCGAGCACTTCGCAATGGTAAAGGTTGCAGAGGTAGAAATCAAGAAGGAGCATCAAGTGTTGATGGTCAACAGGACCACCAGTTTCAAGAAGAAGGGCAAAGGGAAGAAGGGAAACTTCAAGAAGAGTAGCAAGCAGTTTGCTGCTCAAGTCAAGAAGCCCAAGTCTGGACCTAAGCCTGAGACTGAGTGCTTCTACTGCAAAGGGACAGGTCACTGGAAGTGGAACTACCCCAAGTATTTGGCGCATAAGAAGGATGGCCAAGTGAAAGGTATATTTGATATACATGTTATTGATGTGTACCTTAGTAATGCTCGCAGTAGCGCCCAAGTATTTGATACTAGTTTTGTTGCTAATATTTGCAACTCAAAATAAGGGCTATGGATTAAGTGAAGATTAGCTAAGGACGAGGTGACGATGCGCATGGGAAATGGTTCCAAAGTCGATGTGATCGCCGTCGGCACGCTGCCTCTACATCTACCTTCGGGATTAGTTTTAGACCTGAATAATTGTTAGTTGGTGCCAGCGTTAAGAATGAACATTATTTTTGGATCTTGTTTTATGTGAGATTGTTATTCATTTAAATCAGAGAATAATGGTTGTTCTATTTATATGAGTAATATCTTTTATGTTCAAGCACCCTTGATGAGTGGTCTATTTTTACTAAATCTTGATAGTAGTGATACACATATTCATAGTATTGAAGCCAAAAGGTATAAGTTTAATAATGATAGTGCAACTTATTTGTGGCACTGCCGCTTAGGTCATATTGGTGTAAAGTGCATGAAGAAACTCCATTCTGATGGGCTTTTGGAATCACTTGATTATGAATCACTTGATGCTTGCGAACCATGCCTCGTGGGCAAGATGACTAAAACTCCGTTCTCCGGAACAATGGAACGAGCAACAGACTTATTGGGAATTAGACATACTGATGTATGCGGTCTGGTGAGCGTTGATGCTCGTGGTGGGTATTGTTATTTTCTGACATTCACAGATGATTTGAGAAGATATGGGTATATCTACATGATGAAACATAAGTCTGAAACATTTAAGAAGTTCAAAGAATTTCAGAGTGAAGTGGAAAATCATCGTAATAAAAAAATTAAGTTTCTACGATCTGATCATGGAGGAGAATATTTGAGTTACGAGTTTGGTCTTCATTTGAAACAATGCGGAATAGTTTCGCAACTCACGCCACCTGGAACACCACAGTGTAATGGTATGTCCGAACGTCGTAACCGCACTTTATTAGATATGGTGCGATCTATGATGTCTCTTACTAATTTACAGCTATCATTTTGGGGTTATGCTTTAGAGGCGGCTGCATTCACATTAAATGGGGTACCATCAAAATCCGTTGAGATGACACCTTATGAACTGTGGTTCGGCAAGAAACCCAAATCGTCGTTTCTTAAAGTTTGGGGCTGCGATGCTTATGTGAAAAAGCTTCAAGCTGATAAGCTCGAACCCAAATTGGAGAAATGTGTCTTAATAGGATACCCAAAGGAGACTATTGGATACACCTTCTATCACAGATCCGAAGGCAATATATTCGTTGCTAAGAATGGGTCCTTTCTAGAGAAGGAGTTTCTCTCGAAAGAAGTGAGTGGGTGGAAAGTAGAACTTGATGAGGTAATTGTACCTGCTCCCTTATTGGAAAGTAGTTCATCACTGAAATCAATTCTAGTGATTCCTACACCAGTAAGTGAGGAGTCTAATGATGATGATCATGAAACTTCTGATCAAGTTACTACCGAACCTCGTAGGTCAATCAGAGTAAGATCCGCACTAGAGTGGTACGGTAATCCTGTTCTGGAGATCATGTTACTTGACCATGATGAACCTACGAACTATGAGGAAGCGATGATGAGCCCAGATTCTGCAAAATGTCTTGAGTCCATGATATCTGTGATGGGATCCATGTATGAGAACAAAGTGTGGACTTTGGTTGACTTTCACGATGATTGGCAGGCCATAGAGAATAAATGGATCTTCAAGAAGAAGACTGACGCTGACGGTAATGTTACTGTCTACAAAGCTTGACTTTTTGCAAAAGGTTTTCGACAAGTTCAAGGAGTTGACTACGATGAGACTTTCTCACCCGTAGTGATGCTTAAGTCCGTCCAAATCATGTTAGAAATTGCCGCATTTGATGATTATTAAATTTGGCAAATGGATGTCAAAATTGCATTCCTTAATGGATATCTTAAAGAAGAGTTGTATATGATGCAACCAGAAGGTTTTTTCGATCCAAAAGCTGCTAAGAAAGTGTGCAAGCTCCAGCGATCCATTTATGGACTGGTGCAAGCCTCTCGGAGTTGGAATATAAGGTTTGATAGTGTGATCAAAGCATATGGTTTTATACAGACTTTTGGAGAAGCCTGTATTTACAAGAAAGTGAGTGCGAGCTCTGTAGCATTTCCGATATTATATGTAGATGACATAGTGCTGATCAGAAATGATACTGAATTTCTGATTAGCATAAAAGGATACTTGAATAAGAATTTTTCAATGAAAGACCTCGGTGAAGCTGCTTATAGATTGGGCATCAAGATGTATAGAGATAGATCAATATGCTTAATTGGACTTTCACAAAGCATATACCTTGATAAAGTTTTGAATAAGTTCAAAATGGATCAAGCAAAGAAAGGGTTCTTTCTTGTGTTACAAGGTGGGAAGTTGAGTCAGACTCAATGCCCGACCAGTGCAGAAGATAGAGAGAAAATGAAAGTCATTCCCTATGCTTTGGCCATAGGTTCTATCATGTATGCAATGTTGTGTACCAGACCTGATGTGTGCGTTGCTATTAGTTTAGCAGGGAGGTACCAAAGTAATCCGGGAGTGGATCACTGGACAGCGGTCAAGAACATCCTGAAATACATGAAAAGGACTAAGGATATGTTTCTCGTATATGGAGGTGACAAAGAGCTGGTCATAAACGGTTACATGCAAGCTTTGACACTAATCCGGATGACTCTAAGTCAAAAACTAGATACATATTTTTATTGTATGGTGGAGCTGTCAGTTGGTGCAGTTCCAAGCAGAGCGTCATGGCGGGTTCTACGTGTGAAGCGGAGTACATAGCTACTTCGGAAGCAGCAAATGAAGGAGTATGGATGAAGGAGTTCATATCTGATCTAGGTGTCATACCTAGAGCATCGGGTCCAATGAAAATCTTTTGTGACAACACTGGTGCAATTGCCTTGGCAAAGGAATCCAGATTTCACAAGAGAACCAAGAACATGAAGAGATGCTTCAATTCCATCTGTGATCAAGTCAAGGAGGGAGACATAGAGATTTGCAAGATACATACGGATCTGAATGTTGCAGACCCATTGACTAAGCCTCTCTCACGAGCAAAACATGATCGGCACCAAGACTCCATGGGTGTTAGAATCATTACTGTGTAATCTAGATTATTGACTCTAGTGCAAGTGGGAGACTAAAGGAAATATGCCCTAGAGGCAATAATAAAGTTGTTATTAATATTTCCTTATATCATGATAAATGTTTATTGTTCATGCTAGAATTGTATTAACCGAAAACTTAGTACATGTATGAATACATAGACAAACAGAGTGTCACTAGTATGCCTCTACTTGACTAGCTCGTTAATCAAATATGGTTAAGTTTCCTAACCATAGACATGAGTTATCATTTGATGAACATGATCACATCATTAGAGAATGATGTGATTGACTTGACCCATCTGTTAGCTTAGCACTATGATCATTTAGTTTATTGCTATCGCTTTCTCCATAACTTATACATGTTCCTATGACTATGAGATTATGCAACTCCCTAATACCGGAGGAACACTTAGTGTTCTATCAAACGTCACAACGTAACCCGGTTACTATAAATATGCTCTACAACTATCTCCGATGGTGTTTGTTGAGTTGCCATAGATCAAGATTAGGATTTGTCACTCCGTGTATCGGAGAGGTATCTCTAGGCCCTCTCACTAATGTACATCACTATAAGCCTTGCAAGCAATGTGATTAATGAGTTAGTTACGGGATGATGCATTACGGAACGAGTAAAGAGACTTGCTGGTAACGATATTGAACTAGGTATTGAGATACCGACGATTGAATCTCGAGCAAGTAACATACCGATGACAAAGGGAACAACGTATGTTGTTATGCGGTTTGACCGATAAATATCTTCGTAGAATATGTAGGAACCAATTTGAGCATCCAGGTTCTGCTATTGGTTATTGACCGGAGATGAGTCTCGGTCATGTGTACATAGTTCTTGAACCCGTAGGGTCCGCACGCTTAACGTTCGATGACGATCGGTATTATGAGTTTATGTGTTTTTGATGTATTGAAGGTAGTTCGGAGTCCCGGATGTGATCACGGACATGACGAGGAGTCTCGAAATGGTCGAGACATAAAGATCGATATATTGGAAGGCTATGTTTGGACATCGGAATGGTTCCAGATGAGTTCAGGCATTTACCAGAGTACCAGGGGGTTACCAGAACCCCCCAAGGGGTCAACGGGTCTTATTGGGCCTTAGTTAGGAAGGGGAAACCTACTTCTACTGGGAGTAGGACTTCCCCCTTGGGCGCGCCCTATGAGGGTCGGCCCTCCGCTCCTCCACTCCTTTATATACGGGGGAGGGGGCACCCCATAGAGACACAAGTTGATTTGTTTTGCCATGTGTGGTGCCCCCTCCACAGAATTCCACCACGATCATATCGTTGTAGTGCTTAGGGGAAGCCCTGCGTCGGTAACTTCATCATCACCGTCATCACGCTGTCGTGTTGACGAAACTCTCCCTCGGCCTCAGCTGGATCAAGAGTACGAGGGACATCACCAAGCTGAACGTGTGCATATCACGGAGGTGCCGTGCATTTGATACTTGATCGGTTGGATTGCAAAGACGTTCGACTACATCAACCGCATTTCATAACGCTTTCGCTTTCGATCTACGAGGGTACGTAGACATACTCTCCCCCTCTCGTTGCTATGCATCTCCTAGATAGATGTTGCGTGATCATAGGAATTTTTTTGAAATATTGCGTTGCCCAACACTATCTTGCAAGTCAATAGTCACCTACTATGTGTTATGATCCGGCAACCCCGAAGTGACAATAATAGGGACCACTCCCGGTGATGTCCGTAGTTTGAGTAGTTCATGTATTCACTACGTGTTAATGCTTTGGTCCGGTACTCTACTAAAAGGAGGCCCTAATATCCCTTAGTTTCCAATAGGACCCTGCTTCCACGGGAGGGTAGGACAAAAGATGTCATGCAAGTTCTTTTCCATAAGCACGTATGACTATATTCGGAATACATGCCTACATTACATTGATGAACTGGAGCTAGTTCTATGTCACCCTATGTTATTATTGTCGCATGAGGAATCACATCCGACATAATTATGCATCATTGATCCATTGCCTACAAGCTTTTCACATATTGATCTTTGCTTAGTTAGTTTTTCGTTGCCACTATTACGATTGCTACAAAAAGTACTACTATTACTTTTGCCACCATTACCGTTACTTCCATACTACTTTGCTACTAAATAATTTGCTGCAGATATTAAGTCTTTTAGGTGTGGTTGAATTGAAAACTCAACTGCTAATACTTGAGAATATTCTTTGGCTCCCCTTGTGTCCATTCAATAAATTTGGGTTGAATACTCTACCCTCGAAAACTGTTGCGATCCCCTATACTTGTGGGTTATCATCGGTCTCACCGAGATGGGATTGCAAACTCTCTTTTCCCCTTTGTAACATTTCGGTCTCACCGAAATGAGCGATCAGTCCCACCGGTTTCGCAATGCAAACTCTATGTTCCCTTCGTAATGTTTCGGTCTCAACAAAATGAGCGATCGGTCCACCGAGTTCGTAATGCAAACTCTCTGTTTTCCTTTCGTAATGTTTTGGTATTACCAAAAGGAGCGATTAGTCCCACCGAGTTTGCCTGACCAACTCTCTGTTTGCTTGTTACTGAAATCGGTCTCACCGAGTTGAACTAATCAGTCAAACCAAGATCAAGTTTTGCCCCAACCCTAGCTCATCAGTCCCACCGAGTTGATCATGTCGGTCGCACCGAAAACCCTAACGCTTAGATTTTGAACTGAATTGGTCTCACCGAGTTCACATATTCGGTCTGAACGAGTTGGCTCTTTTGTGTATAACGGTTAGATTTTGTGTGGAGGCTATATATATCCCTTCACCCTCCTCTCCATGTGTGAGAGAGCCTTCAAAACATGCCTACACTTCCAGCATTCAAATTCTGAGAGAGAACCACCTACTCATGTGTTGATACCAAGACATTCTAATAAAACCACAAATATCTCTAGCCTTCCCCAAGTTGCTTTCCACTCAAATCATCTTTCCACCATAGCCAAATCTGTGAGAGAGTGTTGAGTGTTGGGGAGACTATCATTAGAAGCACAAGAGCAAGGACTTCATCATCAGCACACCATCTATTATCTTTTGGAGAGTGGTGTCTCCTAGATCGGTTAGGTGTCACTTGGGAGCCTCCGTCAAGATTGTGGAGTTGAACCAAGGAGTTTCTAAGGGCAAGGAGATCGCCTACTTCATGAAGATCTACCCAAGTGAGGCAAGTCTTTCGTGGGCAATGGCCCTGGTGGTATAGAAAAGGTTGCTTCTTCATGGACCCATCATGGGTGGAGCCCTCCGTGGACTCGCACAACCGTTACCCTTCGTGGGTTGAAGTCTCCATCAACGTGGATGTATGATAGAACCACCTACTGGAACCACGCCAACATTCTCCGTGTCTACATTACGTTTGCCACTCCAAATGTATCCATGTCTTTCGAGAGAAACTCCTTCTCTAGAAAGGATCCATTCTCAGCAACAAATATCTTGCCTTCGGATCTATGATAGAAGGTGTACCCAACAGTTACTTTTGGGTATCCTATGAAGACGCACTTCTCTGACTTGGCTTTGAACTTATCAAGATGAAACCTTTTCATATAAGCATCGCAACACCAAACTTTAAAAAACGACAGCTTAGGTTTCTTGCTAAACTACAGTTCATATGGTGTCGTATCAACGGATTTAGATGATGCCCTTTTTAATTTGAATGCAGCTATCTCTAACATAACCCCAAACGATAGTGGTAAATCGTGAAGAGACATCATAGATTGCACTATATCAAATAAAGTACGGTTATGACGTTTGGACACACCATTACGCTGTGGTGTTCCAGGTGGCATGAGTTTGTGAAACTATTCCACATTGTTTTAATTGAAGACCAAACTCGTAACTCAAATATTCGCCTCTGTGATCAGATCGTAGAAACTTTATTTTCTTGTTACGATGATTTTCCACTTCACTCTGAAATTCTTTAAACTTTTCAAATGTTTCAGACTTATGTTTCTTCAAGTAGATATACCCATATCTGCTCAAATCATCTGTGAAGGTTAGAAAATAACGATACCCGCCGCGAGCCTCAACACTCATCGGACCTCATACATCAGTATGTATGATATCCAATAAGTTAGTTGCTCGCTCCATTGTTCTGGAGAACGAAGTTTTGTCATCTTTGCCCATGAGGCACGGTTCGCAAGCATCAACTGATTCATAATCAAATGGTTGCAAAAGCCCATCATCATGGATTTTCTTCATGCGCTTTACACCAATATGACCTAAATGGCAGTGCCACAAATAAGTGGCACTATCATTATTAACTTTGCATATTTTGGCTTCAATATTATGAATATGTGTATTACTACGATTGAGATTCAACAAACCATTTGTATTGGGTGTATAACTAGTGGTCTTTTCAACCATCAACACTTGATGCTTTTCTAGATTTCTACCTTCGTCGATTTTAGCATCACGAAGAACTTGGGAATTGATGAGGACATGACTACCTTGGATACGACGAAAAATATTGCATACATGCATATTGGTCAAGTGATTTCTAGTGCAAACTATTCAATAATCTATTTATGTTATCTAGAACAAAAATACTTCACACACTTTTGTGTTTTGTCTAATTGCAGGTGTATGGGACATTTGTAATATCCACATATGAAGATAAGGGAAAAGGAGAAGTTTATGTTCTATTCAAAAAGTCCTCTCATGTCACTTTTGGTCCAAGAGAAGATAGAGTTCAAGTCATACCTGATTCGGACTACACAGACATACTTGATTCAAAACGTCAACAACTTTTTCATAAGGACTCCGAATTGGGTGATTCTTATTCATTTCGAAAGATTGACAATGTTCATCATTAAACAATCCCAACATTGATGAATAAACCTCACTTGTATCAAATTTACATGCTAAAACATGCTTAAATAAGCAAACATGCAATAAGTCATTGGACATAGAATCATCACCAAGATTAGAGGTCATATCAAAATGATTAAACATCAGTTCTTTTGCATCAACAGTTAATTCAATGGGTGCACTCAAAATTGTTGATATTTCAGTTATTTGATCACATGATGCATTCATGACAGTAACAAGATTCTATAAAATAGGTGGTGTGCTCAAATCAACAGGTAATTCAACACATGATGCATTAAAGTTAACTAGGCATGCATCATTCTCAGGTGAAGTTATATCATCCATACCTTTATTGTTATCTTGTCGCAAAGCTGTAACTGACATAGGTACAGACATTGACAATGTACCATACTCTCGAGATGATGTCGCGCTCACAATCCGAGGTGGGGCTGCTCTAGTAGGTGCAACGGTGGAGGAACCAACCGGCGGTGGTTTGCATGAACTGGAATAGTAGTTGTTGTAGTCACCCAATGCATCCTCCTGTATCTGTCTCTCAAAGGTACAAGCGCAAACATACATACCAGTCATGCAACGAGGAATATACTGAAAACTTGCACGGATATCATGGTTCAAACCACCAAAAAATCTATTCATTGTATCATCCTCAGATTCTTCCATGTCACAATGATGCATATAAGATTCATTGCATATCTTGGTAGTAAGCACGAACTGTGTTACTACCTTGTTTTAATTGTTCCAATTTGCGAAGCAATTCACGACGATAGTAAGGAGGAAAAAATTGTTGTCTCATTACAGCTTTCAAAAACTTTCCAAGTTGTGGGTTGGTTATCAATATTTTTCTTACAATGTACACTCCACCAAACAGAAGCAAAACCAGTAAATGCTCTAGTGGTAGCTCATACTCTCTCAAGTTCAGAAAAGTCATGGTGAGTAAAAACTTGTTCCACTTCAAGCTCCCAAGCTAGATAAATAGCAAGATTAAATCTACCCTCAAACGATGGTAAAGAGATAACCTGACCATGTGCATGTGTGTGTTGTCCCAACTCTCGTGATGGTGAAGATGTGTCCGTCGCCCGAGAACTTTTATCTTCGGAACCTGTCATGATTAGTAGAAATAAGAAAAAAAATTCGAGAATAATGTTCCTATGAACTACTAGGATGTGGTTGTAAAGTGCTCACAGTAAAGCAAATATCAATATCTTACAAGTTTTTACCATGTGGCAGATGGTGAGAGGAAACCAACGGTGTCAAATAACTCCGAATATTGAGGAAAGCAATTGCCAGGGGAACGTACGTATACACGATGTAGAAATATGTGGAGCTGGGTTGGCTATATATGGTAGCAAAAGATTAGCAATAATCAACTCAAAGATGCAATGTTGAATAAACGTTCAACGACGGTATTGTGTTGGTCCTAGGCTAGACCAGACTAGAGACGGGAGCCTAGAACACTAATGAGGTCACGGCATAACACAACTAGCATCAATAAAGGATATGAAGTAGCTCTGGACAGCAAGATATAAGTGAAGATCACAATAGCAGTAAAGATAATGATATGAAATAACAACCAAGAAGGATATATCAACAACTTTCTCTCCAACTTTCCTCTGGAAAAGTTTGTGCCAATTTTTTGGTAATTTTTTTCAAGAATGGTACTGACTCAAGCTTTGACACAAAAGGAATCACTCAATTGAGTTGATATGAGGAGTCAAAAAAATATTCTAAAACTGGCCTGAAAAACTGGAATAAGCTGTGTTCGTGAACTTCAAAGGGCAAAAAGACCTATTTAGAAGCCAATTTTGAGGTGCCAAATATTGAATTAGCTTCTGCAACTATTTATATGCGGCTCGTCGCTAGCTTTCTTTTGAATACTCGTGGAGCCAAAAAGGACTTCATATGAGGAAGTTATGTCTGTTTTACTGAACAGTGCACAAAACAGATAACAATCCGAATTCAACTACGAGGTTGAGTCTAGATAGATCTGAATTTTTTTTCTCTTTTTTTCACATTTTTTTCTTACTCTCCGTTTTTTCTCTGACTTTTTTTTTTACTTTTTTCTCTTTTTTTCTTTGCCTTTTTTCTCTCTTTTTTTTCTCTGCCTTTTTTTTCTCTCCTTCTTTCCAAGACAAACTAGATAAGATGTAGATTGGATCTAGCGAATATGTGAATGACCTCAACTATGATTGTGATAATGAAGGATGGGTAGCACGTGGTGGAAATTGATGGATGGGTGGTGGACAGCGGAAGGGATAACAATGCAGCGGCGGCGTGACTAATGTGAACAGAACTCGAAACTCTAAACGAACTAGACACTATGACCAGCAACTCGACACGAGGATGCAACCGATAATTCAACTATGCAAGCAATGAAAAGAAAAATGCAAAGGCTCAAACTAGCTTGGACAAAGGATGAATAGATCTAACTTATTTTTGTGGCTTTTTCTTGGACAATAGGTAAGAAAATAAATCTAATCTAGGAAAAACTGAAAATTCTCACCGAGCAACCTAGAAACTGATACCACTAGATAGAGGCGAAGGTGTCCCGATGTTTCGATGAGATAGATTTCGTTTTCTTTGGGAGTTGACTTTGATGATCCGACTACGAACGTGCGAAGACGTCACGCCTTATCAATCGCTAAACCCACTTCCGAGGGTTATTGACCACGCCGGAGCACGATCAACCTGACCACGAGGGTCTATTTCCTGCGAGCAAACAAAGAACAAGCAAGAAACTGAGATTGCAATCTGGATATTGCGAATTAAAGAGGAAAGCTTTATTAATGAAGGTGGGGTTATGTGACGTCTTGGTCTGGTCGTTGGACACAAACGAAGTACGTGAAGTTGCAGCTATGGTGAACTTTTAATCTAAACAAACCCAAGGAAAAAGCTACTAGATGAATCTACTTATATAGGAGCAAGGGGTGGCGGCCAAGGAGGTGGAAGGACGTCCCAAGGCAGCCTAAAACTAACCCTAGGTCATACAAGGCTCATGGGCCCAAGTGGAGGTGGTGCAACACCTTTGGACTTGTTGTTTGACTCGGATTCTGTTGCAGCGTCAGATTGTTTCATCGATATCTAAATGCTCCGGATGAATTTGAAGGTGATTCCAATTGGGATGGAATGAGCACGAAATCTACTTTCCAACAAAAAAGAATCACCCAATTCAGAGTCCGTATGAAAAAATTGTTGATGTTTTGAGTCAGGTATGTCTATGAAGTCCGAATCTGAATCCAGAACGTGAGAGACTTGGACTCTATCTTCTCTTGCCCCAAAAGTGACGTAAGAGGACTTTTTGAACAGAACATAAACTTCTCCTTTTCCCTTATCTTCATATGTGGATTGTACAAATGTCCCATACACCTGCAATTAGACAAAACACAAAAGTGTGTGAAGTATTTTTGTTCTGGATAACATAAATAGATTATTGAATAGTTTGCACTAGAAATCACCTGACAAATATGCTTGTATGCAATATTTTTCGTCGTATCGAAGGTAGTCATGTCCTCATCAGGAATCGTTTCTGTTATCCCTGGCATATTGTAGTTCATCATGAAGTTCTAGTAACTTGGTGATAGTGACTAGAGAACTTTGTTAATCACTATCTTATCTAGAAGATTAACTCCCACTTGATTCAGGTGATTGTAGTACTCAGACATTCTGAGCACATGCTCACTAACTGAGCTATTCTCCTCCATATTGTAGGCAAAGTACTGTCAGAGGTATCATACCTCTCGACACGGGCATGAGTATGAAATACCAATTTCAACTCTTAGAACATCTTATATGTTCCATGGCGCTCAAAACATTTTTGAATTCCCAGTTCTAAGCCGTAAAGCATGGTGCACTAAACTATTAAGTAGTCATCATACCGAGCTTTGGCAAACGTTCATAACGTGTGCATCTGCTCCTGCAATAGGTGTGTCACCTAGCGGTGCATCAAGGACATAATTCTTCTGTGCAGCAATGAGGATGATCCTCAGATCACGGATCCAATCTGCATCATTACTACTAACAACTTTCAACTTTATTTCCTCTAGGAACATATCAAAAATATACGGGGAGCTACATCGCGAGCAATTGATCTACAACATAGATATGCAAATACTATCACGACTAAGTTCATAATAAATTAAAGTTCAATTTAATCATATTAATAAAGAACTCCCACTTAGATAGACATCCCTCTAATCATCTAAGTGATCCCGTGATCCATATCAACTAAACCATGTCCGATCATCACATGAGATGGAGTAGTTTTCAATGGTGAACATCATTATGTTGATCATATCTACTATATGATTCACGCTCGGCCTTTTGGTGTATGGTGTTCCGAGGCCATATCTGCATATGCTAGGCTCGTCAAGTTTAACCTGAGTATTTCTACGTGTGCAAAACTGGCTTGCACCCGTTGTACGTGAATGTAGAGATTATCACACCCGATCATCACGTGGTGTCTCGGCACGACGAACTTTGGCATCGGTGCATACTCAGGGAGAACACTTGTACCTTGAAATTTAGTGAGAGATCATCTTCTAATGCTACCATCGATCTAAGCAAAATAAGATGTATAAAAGATAAACAACACATGCAATCATAATATGTGACATGATATTGCCATCATCATCTAGTGCTTTTGATCTCCATCTCCAAAGTACTGTCATGATCTCCATTGTTACCGGCATGACACTATGATCTCCATCATCTTGTTCTTTTATCAACGTGTCGTCACATGGTTGTCTCACCAGCTATTGCTTTTGCAACTATTGCTATCGCATAGCGATAAAGTAAAGCAATTACATAGCACTTGCATCTTATGCAAATAAAGAGACAACCATAAGGCTCCTGCCAGTAGCCGATAACTTTAACAAAACATGATCATCTCATACAACAATTTATATTTCATCACGTCTTGACCATATCACATCACAACATGCCCTGCAAAAACAAGTTAGACATCCTCTACTTTGTGGTTGCAAGTTTTACGTGGCTGCTACGGGATGAGCAAGAACCATTCTTACCTACACATCAAAACCATAACGATAGTTTGTCAAGTTAGTGTTGTTTTAACCTTCACAAGGACCGGGCGTAGCCACACTCGTTTCAACTAAAGTTGGAGAAACTGACACCAACCACCTGTGTGCAAAGCACGTCGGTAGAACCAGTATCGCGTAAGCGTACGCGTAATGTCGGTCCGGGCTGCTTCATCCAATAATACCGCCGTGTTAGGACCCTGATTCCAAGTCACATCGATCTAGCCAGTAACACCTCATATCACATTGCGGCCTCACACATGGTATCCCCACGGGTGTCGCCTTACCATGGCCCGGGACCGTTTGCGCCTTTTGGCTCACGTATATGATAGTGTCGCTAGCATCCATATGACAGAAAACCCGGGCCGACATGGCTAGTTGTCAACCCAAAGCGGCACAGACCTATGGAGACAGGCATACATAAATCACATCGAGCATGTCGGTCAACAGCGAGTGAATCCTGGCTGTAGCACTGGGCTAACAGGACTACGGGGAACCCGGGCTGTAGCAGGCTAGGCAGGACTCTGCAAGTCACCGCGTGACATTTCCCCGAAGGGACAGACATAGGAACGAAGTGAAACACATGCCGGCCAATCAAGTGTCCAGAGCAGTAGTGCTGGGCTAGCAGGACTACGATGAACCGGGCTGTAGCGGACTACTATGGCTCAAGGAGCACTAGACTACATTTCCCCATAAGAGAGGCTGCCAAGGATAAACAACCAGATTGTCGGATCCCACACATACCAAGCATTTCAATCATACACACAATATGCTCGATAGGTGCAAATACAACATGGCATCACAACAAAACTCTACAACTCAAGTACTTTATTTAAAGGCTCCAGAGAGCCATATATAACATGTTCATACAGGTAGGGGTCACATGACCGGACACTCAAGTCATACAAGCATACAAGCACATGCGGAAGCAAACAGTCTGAGTACAGACACTAGAAAGAAAGAAGGCTTCTCGAAGCCTGTCTATCTACATAGGGCCCTCCATAGCCAGGATCACCACCTGGGTGGCAAGTTACTCATCGACGTCGAGATCTACATAAAACCCATCGGAGGGGGCGGTGTTGTTGTCTAAAAACAGTAATTAAAGCAAACATGAGTACAAAGGTACTCAGCAAGTCTTACATCAGAACCTACTATACATGCTCATTCTCAAGAAGGTGGTGGAGTTACTGCAGCAAGCCATCTTTGACTCTTGGCTAAGCTATCCTACGGAACACCACTAGTAAAATAGTTTTCGCACACGAGTCCACTTATCACCAACACAATACTCCACCGGTATCCTCCCTCGTCATCCTACGAGAGGGCCATCCTCGGTACTCACACTTAGCTTGAGTCATTTAGTAGTAACCATTAACTTGTCTATGAACTGTATAGGCAACCAAGTAGTCCTTTACCGCGGACACAGCTATTCGAATAGATGATGTTAACCCTGCAGGGGTGTACTTCTTCATACACACTCTCACCACTTACCGTCATTTACACAACATGTACTCGGCAACCTTCAAGCGGAAGCCCAACGAGGGTGTCGGCCACGGCCTACCTAAACACTCAAGTCTCTAGTCCAGGTTTATCGCCTATCCAGGTTACATCCGCAGGGAGTCTGGCCGAGGTTTCCACATACGGCCCCGAACGATGTGAACAGGGTTCCCGAGACACCAAACGGGTGACTCGGTACACCGTGCCATGGTGTATCTACCGCATCATAACCCACCCCTAGGGTCAGTGCTACGCACGGCTGCCAACACATAACCTACAAACACCAGAAACTATTTGCAACTCCTCGACAGAGTACTAGGGTGATTAAGAAGCCGAGAGGGTCAATTAAGGATCCCAATGCATGGTAGTAGCTGATTCTTAAAATCACACATACAGATATCAGTTCTTAGGGACGGCCTCAATGAAACAACCCACCATGTACTCCTACATGGCCTCTCATCGATACCTTTACCAAATCATGTTCAACACATCTCTCACATTACCGACATAATCATTTCACTCTAGCCCATCGCCCAGATGAACCAGACCTGACACAACTCTAAGCATAGCAGGCATAGCAAGGTAGGAAACACATACAGATCTCAATCAACTCCTACACATGCTAGTGGGTTTCATCTAGTTACTGTGGCAATGACAGGTCATGCAGAGGATAAGGGTTCAACTACCATAGCACACAACAGTTTGAAACGTTGTTGTCTTAATGCAGTAAATGAGAGCAGAGGCGAGAACATGGGATTGTATCAATATGATCAATGGGGTTGCTTGCCTGATGGAGTGGTAGTAGGGTACTGCCCTTCAGTTGGATACTCGGAGATATCCTCAGAGGAAGAACCTACCACGAAAGACACACAGAATATAATCAACACATGGCAATATCCAACAACATGATGCATGATATGACATGGCAAAATGATGTGTCCTGCCTAATGCAATGTGAAACAAGTTGAAATGGGTCCATTTGAATCAAAGATTCAAATGGAAGCTTAAGTTCTTTTGCATAATAAGTGTATTAGCTTGTTTCACCTAAACAGCAAGGTTAAAGTGTTTTGTTATGCATGAAACCATTACAGATGGAAAGATTGAATTTTTCTGATCATTTTTCATATATAATTTGTTTGATTTGGAGCTATGGTTCATTTTCTATGATTTTTAGAAGATTTTCTGGAATTTCCTATATAAGAATAAATCCAGAAAATAAATAATTGCGTCAGCACTGCGTCACTGTGACGTCAGCAAGTCAAAGGCGCCAGCCCAGGTCAAACCTGATAGCTAGGACCCACATGTCAGTGAAACAGCTAATTAACAGGGTTAAGTTAATACTAACTAACTGTCAGTGGGGCTCGGGCCCGGATGTGAGTGACCTAAACTAACTAAAATTAGTTAGTGCTAACCCTAGGTTAATTAGCAGAGGGGCCCCACTTGTCATAGACTCAGGGGGAGTCAACATGGGCCCACCTAGTCAAAGTCAACGGGTCAAACCCGCCGGCGTTGGTCCACGGCTCAACGCCGGCGATGACAGACGCGGCGGAGAGAGTCGGGTTTTGCCCACAGTTGACCAAATCTACTGCGGTTTGGTCCTACGCATAGCTGGGGCTCGCACACATCTGGTAGGCCAAGCGGGAGGAGCTAGGGTGGTCGGAAATGGCGCCGACGACGAGTTTGGCGGCAGCCGGAGCTCGGCTTCGTGCGAGCGTGGCACTAGAGCAAGCAGGCGAGCGCATAGAGGGGCTAGGCGGCCTCCTAGAGGCACCAGGAGTGCGATGTGGTGCAAGGGCGCAGGTGGTTCAAGCTCGGGTCACGTCGGCGACAAAGCCGGGCGGCGGTGGGTTTCGCTCACCGGCGAAGCGGCAGCTACGGCGTGCAAACGAGAAAACGAAGAGGGGGAGGAGGTGCAGCAGCTCACAGCGGTTGCAGCAGGCGTCGAAGCGGGCTCGAGGAAGCTCGGGAGGCGGAGAATCGTCGGCGATGATCTCCGGTGGCCGACGAGGGGAACGACAACGGTGGCGGCATTGCAGCGCGTCTGAGGCCTCGTGGCTCGTCGAGGAGGTCGAGGGAGATGTGGCGGAGCTCGTGGACACGGTGGGGGCGACGTAGAGATGACAGTGGCTACGGCTACGGCAGTGAGACGGCGGCGGCTGCGTCGGCCATGGCTTTGGGGGAGCGAGGGAGAGAGCAGGGGGGAGTGAGGTGTCTAGGGGGTCGAGGGGAGGCCGGGGAGGCCGTTCAGGCGTCGCGGTGGCGAGGGACGCAGGCAGGCAGGGAGGTGGCGTGTTGCCACGGCGCGCGCGTGCGCTGTCTCCCTCCTCTGCCTACTGGGAGAGGTAGAGGATGACTGGCATGGGCCCTGGTGGGTTGGGCCACCGGCTGGGCCAGCCAAGTGGGCTGCCAGGTAAGAAGGCCCAGGTGGTTTCTCTCTCTCTCTCTCTCTCTCTCTCTGCTCTGCTTTGTTTTTTCCTTTTCTTTTTTTCTGCAACTGTTGGGCTTTATTAAAAATAGTTAGGCACTTACAAAAATCCCTTAAATAATCATAGGCTCTGTTTAGATTATTTCCAACAGCCCACACTTATTTCCAGAATTATTTGAGCATTTAAAATATTTTATAGCATTTAAATGTCCAAATTCAAATACTTATGATTTAATTCAAAAAATCCAGAATGTCCTAAAAAAGAGTGCACCATTTTTGCCAGGGGTTTTAGCCCAATCCAGAAATGATGAAAATTTTGTGAAGGGCATTTTGGGTTCATTGAAACCAATTTTAGTAAACCCTAGTTGGTTTAAGGGGGTGCTGGGGGTTCTGTTATCCCCATTTCATCTTTTTGGGAGAATTAAACATGATGCAAACACTCTAATGCATGAACTTGCTAGGGTGGGACAACTCACCCCCACTCAAAAGAATCTCGTTCCGAGATTTAGGATCTGTTGGGAAGAAGGTGGGGTACTCGAGTCGAAGACGATCCTCCCTTTCCCAAGTGGCTTGCTTCTCGGAATGGTGTGACCATTGAACCTTGAGAAACTTGATGTTATGGCGTCGACTGGTACGCTCGGCTTGATCAAGGATATGAACAGGATATTCCTTATACGAGAGGTTATCTTCTAGATCAAGCGTTTCGTGGTCCACTCCACGGATAGGATCCGCGAAGCAACGCCTGAGTTGAGAAACATGGAAGACATCGTGGACTTTGGAAAGATGCGGAGGTAGTTCCAATTGGTAGGCAACTTCTCCTCGTTTGGCAAGAATGCGAAAGGGTCCAATGTAAAGAGGAGCCAATTTGCCTTTGATACCGAAACGATGGGTTCCCTTTAACGGAGTAACCCGAAGGTAAGCCTTCTCGCCGACTTCATAAGTCATGAGCTTATGTTTACGATCATATTGGCTCTTTTGACGAGATTGGGCTGTTTTCAATTTCTCACGAATAACACGAACCTGCTCTTCTGCTTCCTGAATCATATCTGGGCCAAAGAGTTGTCTTTCCCCGATTTCTGACCAGTTAAGAGGCGTTCGACATTTTCGTCCATAGAGAACTTCGAAAGGAGCTTTGCGCAAGCTAGCTTGATAACTATTTTTATAAGCAAACTCCGTGAATGGAAGGCATTTCTCCCAATCCATTCCGAATGAGATGACAGAAGCTCGGAGCATATCTTCCAGAATTTGATTTACTCGCTCTACTTGACCACTGGATTGAGGGTGGAAGGTGGTGCTAAAAGAGAGACGAGTTCCCATAGCATTTTGGAAACTTTCCCAAAATCGAGAGGTGAATAGACTCCCATGGTCTGAGTTAATTTCCAATGGAACACCATGAAGAGACACTATTCGGGAGATGTATAAATCAGCTAGCTGGCTAGCGGTGATACTCTCACGAACAGGTAGAAAGTGGGCCACCTTGGAAAGACGATAGATTACGACGAAGATGGCATTATTCCCTCTCTTGGTCCTGGGAAACCCAGTAATGAAATCCACACTGATTTTATCCCATTTCTACTCAGGAATAGCCAAAGGTTGAAGGGTGCCAGCAGGCCGTTGATGCTCTGCTTTAACACGATGACAGACGTCGCAACTAGCAATGTATTGAGCAATTTCTCTCTTCATCCTAGTCCACCAAAACCTCTGGCGTAGGTCTTGATGCATTTTAGTACTACCAAGATGAATGGCGAGAGGGGATTCATGAGATTCCTTAAGAATCAACTGGTGTAGATGTTGTTTCTTGGGAACCACCAAGCAGTTCTCGAACAAGACAACACCTCGCTCATCCATGGAAAAACATTTAGCAACTCCGCTAGCGATGTTTTCCTTAATCTGTGATATGCCCTTATCATACCGCTGGCCAGTTATGATCTGATCCATAAGGTTAGGCTTCGCCACCAGGGTGGATAGGAATCCTAGAGGAACTACGTGAAGGTTAAGCTTACAAAATTCCTGGTGGAGAAGTGGTTGATTTTGTTGTAACATCAGGTTGTTACAATAAGATTTATGACTTAGCGCATCAGCCATGACATTGGCTTTGCCCGGGGTGTAAGTTATTCCTAAGTCGTAATCTGAGACCAACTTGACCCAACGTCTTTGCCTGAGATTCAAATCCGGTTGGGTGAAGATATATTTCAAACTTTGGTGATCGGTGAAGATCTCGCAACAATTACCGAGAAGGTAATGTCGCCAAGTTTTGAGTGCATGGACTACAGCTGCAAACTCTAGTTCATGTGTGGGATAATTTTCCTCACGTGGGTGTAATTGCCGTGAGGCATAGGCAATTACCTGACGATCTTGCATGAGTATGCAACCTAGTCCTTGTCGCGAGGCGTCGCAATAGATAATAAAGTCCTTGGAGAAATCTGGTGGTACCAGTACAGGAGCAAATGTCAGGTGTCTTTTCAGTTCCTGAGAGCTGAACTCGCACTGTGGGGTCCACTCGAACCTTTTATCTTTCTTGAGGAGTTCAGTTAGAGGTTTAACAACCTTGGAGAAATTCTTGACGAAGCGACGACAATAATTCGCTAAGCCAAGGAAGCTCCGAACTTGCTTGACCGTCTCAGGTGGAGTCCAATCAAGGACGGCTTGAACTCGCTCGGGATTGACAGCAATACCCTTACCAGAGATTACATGGCCTAGATAGATCACTTCTGGCAACCAAAATTCACATTTGGAGAATTTGGCATAAAGGCGATGCTCTCGAAGTTTGATCAATACCAGCCTTAGGTGTTCGGCATGTTCTTCTTCATTCTTGGAGTAGATGAGTATGTCATCGAGGTATACTACGACGAATTTATCCAAATACTCCATGAAGACCGAGTTCATTAACCGGGAGAAGGTGGCTGGGGCATTGGTTAAACCGAAGGACATGACGGTGTACTCGTATTGCCCATAACGAGTAACAAAGGCTGTTTTGGGAATGTCCCCATTTCTGATTTTGATTTGATGGTAGCCCAACCTCAAATCCATCTTGGAAAAGACAGAGGATCCAGCGAGCTGATCATATAGATCGTTGATCCTGGGAAGCGGATACTTGTTCTTGATAGTGAGCAAGTTGACAGGTCGGTAATCTACAACCATCCAATCTGTTCCATCCTTCTTCTTGACGAAGAGGACGAGGAAAGCCCAAGGAGAGGAGCTAGGACGGATGAAACCCTTTTGCAAGGACTCATCGAGTTGGTTCTTAAGCTCGGCTAGTTCTAAGGGTGCCATCTTATAGGGTCTTCTAGAAATTGGAACGGTTCCTGGAACAAGGTCTATCACAAACTCGACATCCCTGTCAGGTGGAACACCTGGCAGTTCTTCTGGAAAGACATCCGGAAAGTCTCGGACTACCAGAATATCTTCAAGGTCTGGAAGGGGGTTGGCATTTAGGGAGTAAATCTGGCGCTTGGCCACTCGAGTTAAGACATTGACTGTCTTGCCCGATGGGTGAGTAAGTTGAACGGTTCTAGTGGCACAATCAATCTTAGCATAATGAGCTGACATCCAGTCCATACCCAAGATGATGTTTATGTCCGAGGACTTGAGAGCTACTAAGGATGCAAGGAAGACGAGACTATCGACAAGAATTTCATTCCCATGGCTTACTCTAGAAGTTTGCCATTTGGAACCCGGAGTTTGAATTACCATGGAAGGGGCATGTCACAGAATGTCGTGTTATGCAATCGAGCATAGTTCTCAGATATGAATGAATGAGATGCTCCAGTATCGAAAAGAACAGATGCCGGATGGCAATTAACAAGGAGCGTACCAAGGACGATGTTAGGATCCTCATGAGCCTCCTCAGCTGAGACATAGTTGACATGGCCACGTGCAGTGGTGGCTGTCTTGGCGTAGAATGTCTTTCCCGCTGGCTTACCACGACCAACGGACTTTCCAGACTGATTGGGGTTGTTATTCCGGGGACACTCTCTACTATAGTGACCCAGCTCTCCACACTTGAAACATGTCACAACATTGGGGCGTGGAGCAGCATTAGCAGCGGGGCCACCATAGGGCTTAGATGGTGCAAACTACTGGTTGGGGCGAGGCGCCTCAAAGGATGGCCTAGGAATGAACCTGGGTGGCAGTGCCATGCTTGGAATCCACACCCGGCGCTTCTGAGATCTCGAGCCGGATGAAGAACCAAAATCACGAGAGTGCTTGCATGAAGCGTCATAGTCAGACTGGCCTGTCTCAGCACTGATGGCTTTATTGACCAACTTCTGAAAGGAGGTGCACTCGTGCTGATGAAGATCGCGGCGAAGCTCAGGGCTAAGTCCCTTGCGGAACCTTGCCTGCTTCTTAGCGTCGGTGGATACCTCTTCAGGAGCATATCGTGCTAGATTCCCAAATTCACGACTATATGCATCCAAAGTCAGTCTTCCTTGGGTGAAATTGTAGAACTCTTCCCTCTTGCGATCTATGAGACCTTCCGGGATGTGATGCTCATGGAAAGCCTCACTGAACTCAGCCCAAGTAGTGATTTGGCCGACCGGGCGCATAGCCTCAAAGTTTTCCCACCAAAGGCTAGTAGGGCCTTCGAGGTGGTAGGCAGCATAGGTAACCTTATCAACTTCGGCTACGTTGGCAGAACGTAGCTTGTGGGCGATGCTGCGGAGCCAGTCATCCACGTCGAGGGGCTCGACGGAATGATTAAACTTTGGTGGGTACAACTTGATAAAGTCATTGATTGACACCAAGTCGTTTCGCTGATGGCGTGCAGTGTTCTGCTCAATCCGCTCCAGCAAGCGGTTAGTCTCACGCTTGTTTCTTTCCGCCTCCAGCATAACTTCGGCCAGAGAAGGCGGGTGAGGCAGATTTTCATCCCTAGCTGCACTAGCTTCCCCCTGCTCCGGGGCAGCAGGGTTGCTGCGGGTGTTGACCATCCTAGGAGAAAACAAGACAACGGTTTAGATAAGGATGGCACAAACTTAGCAAGGAAGTGCAGAATGTAATGGATAACATGGAATGCTAAGATGTTCATTGCACGACATGGTAATATAGAAACTGCCATATATACCATTGGTCATACACACTGTACATAGTTTAGTACAAGCCCATGCTAGAGCACAACTACGGTGAAAGACATTAAATCTCATCGGAGGCATTTCAAGCTCCTATACATTATTTTTCTACACCTCCGGAGCGTGATACACACCAAGTCGTATCCCACGGGTCACACAGGACTGTGGAGAATACAACTATTACAGTACTAGTGAAACTACTAGTAGCTCAGACGGCTCCTTAGTAATCCTCATAAAAGTCACCACCAAAGCCTGGAAGTGGAACATGATCATCTGGGAACAGACGGTCCTGCGGAGCCTGCGGACCATAGGGACTCGGATGTGGCCTTGGTCCCACAGGCGGTGGCAGACAGGGACCACGAGGAGGGGTGATGGCTCCTACATCACGCCACTCCATACAATCTGGCAAGCCAGATCGCACAGGGTACAGGTCCCTCAGGTCCATGTATCCTGCCTGTACCACAGGTGCAAACCGAGTCAAAGTGGCCCAGTGATCAGCACGAGAGTTGAAAAGCTCCATACACAAGGCCCGATTTTCGCGGTCCTTATCCTCGAGCATCTCGGCAGTGGTGCGGAGTAGTGACTCCTCATGTGTAGAGTCATAGTACAAAGCCTGATAGTACCCCTGTGCTCCAGGAAGTGAGGCTGGCACGTAATGGAAATCGGTGTTCTGAAGCAAGGCAGTCTAGGCTCGAATGATAGTCATCATTGAATAGGCTGCATCCTGCACAGACATCTCAATAGTGACCCCAAGTCCAAAGGAATAGTGAAGGGGCTCAGTGGCTCCAGGATAAGAGGGATATATCCTGATGGTACAAAGGTACTGGCTCTGGTTGAAGTCTCTGAACTGCTCCTCGACGGTATATTCCGGATACCACCGATAACCTGACTGGACCATCACTCGAACCAACATGGCCATGTGGCCGGGCACATCGAGGCACCAGGTCAGACGAACCACTTGGTTCTATGAACGGGTGGCCATCTGAAAGCACAGAATAATGCAAAGGCATTAGAATTTTCTAGGGAAAATCGGACAGCATAACGACTGTAAATGCTTAGAAAAAGATTTGAGACATCCACAACAGTTTGTAATACCACTCAACAACATCGTATCAAGGTTCTGATTCAACTGACAACATACTAAAAGTAGTAGAAACTGTATTGTGGCTGGTAACAACAATCCTATAAGATACTACGGATTTGTAACACGTGAACCTGATAGAAAGAAGAGAGCCCAGTCCTTAACCCATGTAGAATGAGAAGAGAATGACTCAGATCATAGGGCATAAGGGAAAGGAGTAAAAGAGCCTTACGTTCCCTCCCACAATCAATTCCCCTACATATAACTAAAGCATTTCTAGACTCGACATCGACCAGTTTGGCTCAACGAACCTACAGGCAGTCCGGCTATCATGCGAACGCTGTCAGGACCCCAATTCCAAGTCACATCGATCTAGCCGGTAACACCTCATATCATATTGCGGCCTCATGCACGGTATCCCCACGGGTGTCGCCTTACCATGGCCCGGGACCGTTTGCGCATTTTGGCTCACGTATATGATAGTGTCGCTAGCATCCATATGACAGAGAACCCGGGCTGACATGGCTAGTTGTGAACCCAAAGCGGCACAGACCTATGGAGACAGGCATACATGAATCACATCAAGCATGTAGGTCAACAGCGAGTGAGTCCGGGCTGTAGCACTGGGCTAACAGGACTCCGGGGAACCCGGGCTGTAGCAGGCTAGGCAGGACTCCGGAAGTCACCGCGTGACATTTCCCCGAAGGGACAGACATAGGAACAAAGTGAAACACATGCCGGCCAGTCAAGTGTCCTGAGCAGTAGTGCTGGGCTAGCAGGACTCCGGTGAACCGGGTTGTAGCGGACTACTATGGCTCTAGGAGCACTAGACTACATTTCCCCATAAGAGAGGCTGCCAAGGATAAACAACCAGATTGTCGGATCCCACACATACCAAGCATTTCAATCATACACACAATATGCTCGATATATGCAAATACAACATGGCATCACAACAAAACTCTACAACTCAAGTACTTTATTTAAAGGCTCCAGAGAGCCATACATAACATGTTCATACAAGTAGGGGTCACATGACCTGACACTCAAGTCATACAAGCATACAAGCACATGCGGAAGCAAATAGTCTGAGTACAGACACTAGAAAGAAAGAAGGCTTCTCGAAGCCTGTCTATCTACATAGGGCCCTCCATGGCCAGGATCACCACCTAGGTGGCAAGTTACTCATCGGCGTTGAGATCTACATAAAACCCATTGGAGGGGGCGGTGTTGTCGTCTGAAAACAGTAGTTAAAGCAAACATGAGTACAAAGGTACTCAGCAAGTCTTACATCAGAACCTACTATACATGCTCATTCTCAAGAAGGTGGTGGAGTTATTGCAGCAAGCCAGCTCTAACTCTTGGCTAAGCTATTCTACGGAACACCACTAGTAAAATAGTTTTCTTACACGAGTCAACTAATCACCAACACAATACTCAACCGGGGATCCTCCCTCGTCATCCTACGAGAGGGCCATCCTCGGTACTCACACTTATCTTGAGTCTTTTAGTAGTAACCATTAACTTGTCTATGAACTATATAGGCGACCAAGTAGTCCTTTACCATGGATGCGGCTATTCGAATAGATGATGTTAACCCTGCAGGGGTGTACTTCTTCATACACACTCTCACCACTTACCGTCATTTACACGACATGTACTCGACAACCTTCAAGCGGAAGCCCAACGAGTGTGTCGGCCTCGGCCTACCTAAACACTCAAGTCTCTAGTCTAGGTTTATCGCCTATCCAGGTTCCATCCGCAGGGAGTTCGGCAGAGGTTTCCACATACGGCCCCGAACGATGTGAATAGGGTTCCCGAGACACCAAACGGGTGACTCGGTACACCGTGCCGCGATGTATCTATCGCATCATAGCCCACCCCTAGGGTCAGCGCTACGCACGGCCACCAACACATAACCTACAAACACCAGAAACTATTTGCAACTCCTGGATAGAGTACTAGGGTGATTAAGAAGCCGAGAGGGTCAATTAAGGATCCCAATGCATGGTAGTAGCTGATTCTTAAAATCACACATACAGATCTCAGTTCTTAAGTATGGCCTCAATGAAACAACCCACCCTGTACTCCTACATGGCCTCTCATCCATACCTTTACCAAATCATGTTCAACACAGCTCTCACATTACCGACATAATCATTTCACTCTAGCCCATCGCCCAGATGAACCAGACCTGACACAACTCTAAGCATAGCAGGGATAGCAAGGTAGGAAACACATCCAGATCTCAATCAACTCCTACAAATGCTAGTGGGTTTCATCTAGTTACTGTGGCAATGACAGGTCATGCAGAGGATAAGGGTTCAACTACCGTAGCACACAGCAGTTTGAAACGTTGTTGTCTTAATGCAGTAAAGAGAGCAGAGGCGAGAACATGGGATTGTATCGATATGATCAATGGGGCTGCTTGCCTGATGGAGTGGTAGTAGGGTACTGGCCTTCAGTTGGATACTCGGATATATCCTTGGAGGTAGAACCTACCACGAAAGACACACAGAATATGATCAACACATGGCAATATGCAACAATATGATGCATGCTATGACATGGCAAAATGATGTGTCCTGCCTAATGCAATGTGAAACAAGTTGAAATGGGTGCATCCAATCTCCGAAAAGTCCCGATTGTTTTGATTTTTGAAATGGGATATTTACGGAATCCCCATGAATAGGATCAAACCTTATTCCATGCTATTTCCATAAGATTCTTCTTTCTTATTCTTAAGCAAGCCCTCGAGAGGGCTTAGTTGATCATGATTTCTGTTTTCTCTTTCTTTTCCTTTTTGTTTGTTTCGAGAAAGATATCATCCGATTCTCCTTCTATTGATTCTTTTCCGATCGAGATGTACGGATCCATGTGTCTACATACATAGATTATGTTCATGGATTAACGAAAATGTGCAAGAGCTCTATTTGCCTCTGCCATTCTATTAGTCGCTTCCTTTTTGCGTATGGCACCCCCACTCCCTTTGGCAGCATCTACTAATTCTGAACTTAATTTGAAAGCCTTGAATCAAAGATTCAAATGGAAGCTTAAGTTCTTTTGCATAATAAGTGTATTAGCTTGTTTCACCTAAACAGCAAGGTTAAAGTGTTTTGTCATGCATGGAACCGTTAGAGATGGAAAGATTGAATTTTTCTGATCATTTTTCATATATAATTTGTTTGATTTGGAGCTACGGTTGATTTTCTATGATTTTTAGAAGATTTTCTGGAATTTCCTATATAAGAATAAATCCAGAAAATAAATAATTGCGTTAGCACTGCGTCACTGTGACGTCAGCGAGTCAAAGGCGCCAGCCCAGGTCAAACCTGACGGCTGGGACCCACACATTAGTGAAACAGCTAATTAACAGGGTTAAGTTAATACTAACTAACTGTCAGTGGGGCCTGGGCCCGCATGTCAGTGACCTAAACTAACTAAAATTAGTTAGTGCTAACCCTAGGTTAATTGGCAGAGGGGGTCCACTTTTCATAGACTCGGGGGAGTCAACCTGGGCCCACCCAGTCAAAGTCAACGGGTCAAACCTGCCAGCGATGACAGACGCGGCGGAGAGAGCCGGGTTTTGCCCACAGTCGACCAAATCGACTGCGGTTTCGTCCTACGCGTAGCTGGGGCTCACGCGCATCTGGTAGGCCAAGCATGAGGAGCTGGGGTGGTCGGAAAAGGCACTGGCGACGAGTTTGGCAGCGGCCGGAGCTCGGCTTCGTGCGAGCGTGGCGCTAGAGCAAGCAGGCGAGCGCGTAGAGGCACCAGGATTGCGATGCGGTGCAAGGGCGCAGGTGGTTCGAGCTCGGGTCACGGCGGCGACAAAGCCAGGCGGCGGTGGGTTTCGGTCACCGGCGAAGCGGCAGCTACGGCGTGCAAACGAGAGAATGGAGAGGGGGAGGAGGAGCATCAGCTCACAGCGGTTGCAGCAGGCATCAAAGCAGGCTCAGGGAAGCTCGGGAGGCGGGGAATCGTCGGTGACGATCTCCGGTGGCTGACGAGGGGAACGGTAGCGGTGGTGGCGTT
The DNA here is from genome assembly GCF_018294505.1 of Triticum aestivum. Classification (NCBI taxonomy): domain Eukaryota; kingdom Viridiplantae; phylum Streptophyta; class Magnoliopsida; order Poales; family Poaceae; genus Triticum; species Triticum aestivum. The sequence goes on along the minus strand of NC_057794.1, from coordinate 169,242,645 downwards.
GCAGCGAGTCTGAGGCCTCGTGGCTCGTCGAGGAGGTCGAGGGAGATGCGGCGGAGCTCGTGGACACGGTGGGGCGACGCAGATACAATGGTGGCTACGGCTACGGCGGTGAGACGGCGGCGGCTGCATCGGCCATGGCTTCGGCGGAGCGAGGGAGAGAGCAGGGGGGAGGAGTGAGGTGTCCAGGGGGTCGAGGGGAGGCCGGGGAGGCGGTTCAGGCGTCGCGGTGGCAAGGGACGCAGGCAGGCAGGGAGGTGGCGTGTCGCCACGGCTCGCGCGTGCGCTGTCTCCCTCCTCTGCCTACTGGCAGAGGTAGAGGATGACTGGCATGGGCCCTGGTGGGTTGGGCCACCGGCTGGCCTAGCCAGGTGGGCTGCCAGGTAAGAAGGCCCAGGTGGTTTCTCTCTCTCTCTGCTCTGCTTTGTTTTTTTTCCTTTTCTATTTTTCTGCAACTGTTGGGCTTTATTAAAAATAGTTAGGCACTTACAAAAATCCTGAAAATAATCATAGTCTCTGTTTAGATTATTTCCAACAGCCCACACTTATTTCCAGAATTATTTGAGAATTTAAAATATTTTATAGCATTTAAATGTCCAAATTCAAATACTTATGATTTAATTCAAAAAATCCAGAATGTCCTATAAAAGAGTGCACCATTTTTGCCAGGGGTTTTAGTCCAATCCAGAAATGATGAACATTTTGTGAAGGGCATTTTGGGTTCATTGAAACCAATTTTAGTAAACCCTAGTTGGTTTAAGGGGGTGCTGGGGGTTCTGTTATCCCCATTTCATCTTTCTAGGGGAATTAAACATGATGCAAACACTCTAATGCATGAACTTTCTAGGGTGTGACACGCCGAACCAAAGTATGACATGCTGGTAAGCAGTATGACTTGTATCACCCACAACTCACTTGTGTTCTACTCGTGCATATAAAATCTACGCATAAACCTGGCCCTGATGCCACTGTTGGGGAATGTAGTAATTTCAAAAAAATTCCAACGCGCACGCAGGATCATGGTGATGCATAGCAATGAGAGGGGAGAGTGTGTCCACGTACCCTCGTAGACCGAAAGCGGAAGCGTTAGCACAACGCGGTTGATGTAGTCATACATCTTCACGATCCGAACGATCCAAGTATCAAACGCATGGCACCTCCGAGTTCAGCACACGTTCATCTCGATGATGTCTCACGAACTCTGATCCAGCAGAGCTTCGAGGGAGAGTTTCATCAGCACGACGGCGTGATGACGGTGATGATGATGCTACCGATGCAAGACTTCGCCTAGGCACCGCTATGATATGACCGAGGTGGATTATGGTGGAGGGGGGCGCCGCACACGGCTAAAAGATCAATGATCGATTGTTGTGTCTCCAAGGGGTGCCCCCTCCCCGTATATAAAGGAGTGGAGGAGGGGGAGGGCCGGCCCTCTCTATGGCGCGCCCTAGGGGAGTCATACTCCCACCGGGAGTAGGATTTCCCCTTTCCAAGTAGAACTAGGAGCCCTTCCAAGTAGTAGGAGTAGGAGAGAAGGAAAGTGAAAAGAGAAGAGAAGGAAGGAGGGGGCGCCGCCCCTCCCCCTAGTCCAATTCGAACTAAGCATTGGGGGCGCGCAGCCTCTCCTCTCTCTTTCCCCTAAAGCCCAATAAAGCCCATATAGTCCCCAGCGAATTCCCGTAACTCCCCGATACTCCGAAAAATACCTGAATCACTCGGAACCTTTCTGATGTCCGAATATAGTCGTTCAATATATCGATCTTTACATCTTGACCATTTCAAGACTCCTCGTCATGTCCCCGATCTCATCCGGGACTCCTAACTACCTTCAGTACATCAAAACACATAAACTCATTGTACAAATCGTCACCAAACATTAAGCGTGCGGACCCTATGGGTTCGAGAACATTATTTCTTGGTTGTTTCGGCCCTTGAATAAGCATGCTCATGTGAATGTACTTCGATTTCATGCACAACCAGGGGGGAGGTTGTACATCCAAACAAACACGGGCCATGTGCTATGGTTGGTGTTCTGATTGCCAAACGGGTTCATGCCATCGGTACACACGCCGAGCACGATGTTCCTTGCATCACATTCAAAATACCGATAGAAACTGTTCAACGCTCTCCACTAGATTCCATCCTTGATGGGTCTCAGCTTCGGATCATCTCCATCGGCGGGCTTCTTCCTCTCCGCGTGCCAGCGCATTAGCTTTGCTTCCTTGGGATCTACAAAATACCTCTGGAGAGGGGGAGTGATCGGTAAGTACCATACCACTTTCTAGGGAGATTTCTTCCCGGCCTTCTTGTATCGAGAAGCATTGCACACCGGACAGCTTGTTTTTTCCGCGTGCTCCTTCCGATAAATTATGCAATCGTTGATGCATGCATGGTATCTCACGTGTGGCAGATCAAGAGGGAACACGATCTTCTTGGCCTCATCAACACTACTAGGACATAGATTACCCGCGGGAAGAACATCCTTTAGGTACTTGAGATGCTCATCGAGGCTAGTTTCGGTCCATTTGTTTTTAGACTTCGTCTTCAGGAGTTGGAGCGTGAAACTCAAGCGGGTCACCTCAGGATTGCAACCATCATACAATGGAGTGTTCAAGTCTACCACCAGTTGCTCCAGCTTATCCTCCTCTCTAGAAGTAGCTCTCTCAGTACTCATCTCCTTGCGAAGCAATGCTTGAACATGAGGGTCCCGCACGATTGAACTTAGTACCGACGAACTCTGCTGTGTGCAGTCCATTTCGTTCTCTCCGCCGCCATGTCCGGCCCCTTCTCCGCCGCCATGTCCGGCCCCTTCTCCGCTGCCATGTCCGGCCTCTTCCCCGCCGCCATTATCGATCATCTCTTCATCTTGCCCCGTGTCATCATTGCCTGCCCCGTCGGCATCCTCAACATCGTCATCCTCATCTTCAATTATCCACCGAGTATAGCCATCCATGAAACCAGTCATGAGCAGGTGCGCTTCGACGCGACCATCGTCATGGGGGTCGAGCCAAACTATTCCTTTGCATTTTCGACACGGACATAAAACCTATGTCCGGTTATTTTCTTTCATGTCCTGCACCACCGACCGCAACCACCTGTCCACCATCGTCAACTCTGCACTGTAATATAATAAACAAATTGATTATAAAAATGTGTGCATGCATCAAAGTTATACAAAAATTCGGCATGATCTTCCTTAAAATAGGACATATATAGATCTAGAGTTTTCCCGGAATTCACCGAAACGGAAATAAATCGACATTTCGGCAAAACATAGGCAACTCAAAAGCACAATTTAGCATCAACTCATGCCACACACACAATTTCCATAAACATATCACACACACATAAACATATTTCCATTTTGCAAAAGCATGAAATTTTAATCACCTATATCTCGAGATGGAGCACACGATGGAGATGATGATGTAGGGAGATCAAAAGTGCACAAAGCTCTTCTTGACAAAGATAGATCTATTTAGGGGGCAAATAGGTCACTTAACTAAATACTACATCTACCTAGCTACCTAATTTAGGAGGAGACAACTTCAACTAGTGGAGGGGGAAGGAAAAAGAGAAAGGAGATGCATTAATGGAGGTGGTGTAGTTAGGGAGGAGTAATGAAGAGAGAGAAAGGTAGGTAGAAGAGGGAGAGTAATGGGGAAGAAGTATTGAGGAATAAGAAGAGTGAGAGTGGGAGAGGTAGGGGAAGAAAGGGAGAGGAGGGGGAGGGGGTGGGTGGGGAAAAGGTGGTGGCTGCGGGATAGCTGTAGCGGACGTAAACCGCGCTGCTGCTAAGAAAGTAGCAGCAGCGTGCTTTAGGTACAAGCGCTACTGCTGACCGGGACCAAAAGTGTGCCAGATTTGAAAATTAGCAGCAGCGACCTCAGAAAAACCGTGCTACTGCTACAGCTATAGCAGTAGCGCGGCTCACGGCACCGCGCTGCTGCTAAATGGAGTTGGGTGGGCACTGTCGGTCCATATTTGTAGCAGCGCGGGTTACGCCAAGCGCGCTACTGCTAAGCACTTGTTAGTAGCGTTTTTTCCACACCCGCACTGCTGCTAATTAGCAGCAGCGCTCGTTCTTGAGCCGTGTGCTGCTAAGATTCTGTGTATAGGGTTTTCCCTAGTAGTGTTATTGAAATCGTCATGCCTAGCTAGGGGCGTTAAACGATAGCGCTTGTTGGGAGGCAACCCAACTTTATTTTTGTTTCTTTCCTTTTGTTCCTGTTTAGTAACAACTAATTCATCTAGCCTCTGTTTAGATGTGGTTTTATGTTTTAATTAGTGTTGGTGCCAAGTAGAACCTTTGGGAAGACTTGGGGAAAGTCTTTTTAATCTTGCTGTAAAAAACAGAAACTTTAGAGCTCACAAGAATTGCTGCCACTTTTTATTGGAGAGTGATATTTAGTTAATTATTTTTGCAGATGATTAACAGGTAAATTACTCACGTCCAGCAATTTATTTTAGAATTTTTGGTGTTCCATAAGTTTGCGTTAGTTACAGATTACTACAGACTGTTCTGTTTTTGACAGATTCTGTTTTCGTGTGTTGTTTGCTTATTTTAATGAATCTATGTCTAGTAAAATAGTTTATAAACCATAGAGAAGTTGGAATACAGTATGTTTAACACCAATATAAATAAAGAATGAGTTCATTACAGTACCTTGAAGTGGTGTTTTGTTTTCTTTCGCTAACGGAGCTCACGAGTTTTCTATTAAGTTTTGTGTTATCAAGTTTTCAAGTTTTAGGTAAAGATTTGATGGACCATGGAATAAGGAGTGGCAAGAGTCTAAGATTGGGGATGCCCAAGGCACCCCAAGGTAATATTCAAGGAAAACCAAGAGCCTAATCTTGGGGATGCCCTGGAAGGCATCCCCTCTTTCGTCTTCGTTCATCGGTAACTTTACTTGGAGCTATATTTTTATTCACCACATGATATGTGTTTTGCTTGGAGCGTCATTTTGTTTTATTTAGTTTTGCTTGCTGTTTGAATAAAATACCGTGATCTGAAATTCTTAAATGTTAGAGAGTCTTCATTTAGTTGCATAATTATTAGACTACTCATTGATCTTCACTTATATCTTTCGGAGTAGTTTGTCATTTGCTCTAGTGCTTCACTTATATCTTTTTAGAGCACGTTGGTGGTTTTATTTTATAGAAATAGATGAACTCTCATGCTTCAGTTATATCATTTTGAGAGTCTCTAAACAGCATGGTATTTCGCTTTGGTTATGAATTTAGTCCTAATATGATGGGCATCCAAGAGGGATATAATAAAAACTTTCATTCAAAGTGCATTGAATACTATGAGAAGTTTGATACTTGATAATTGTTTTGAGATATCGAGATGGTGATATTAGAGTCTTGCTAGTTGAGTAGTTGTGAATTTGAGAGATACTTGTGTTAAAGTTTGTGATTCCCGTAGCATGCATGTATGGTGAACCATTATGTGATGAAGTCAGAGCATGATATAGTTATTGATTGCCTTCCTTATGAGTGGCAGTCGGGGACGAGCGATGGTCTTTTCCTACCAATCTATCCCCCTAGGAGCATGCACGCAGTACTTTGTTTCGATAACTAATAGATTTTTGCAATAAGTATGTGAGTTCTTTATGACTAATGTTGAGTCCATGGATTATACGCACTCTCACCCTTCCACCATTGCTAGCCTCTCTAGTACTGCGCAACTTTCGCCGGTACCATAAACCCACCATATATCTTCCTCAAAACAGCCACCATACCTACCTATCATGGCATTCCATAGCCATTCCGAGATATATTGCCATGCAACTTACCACTGTTCCATCTACTATGACACGCTTCATCATTGTCATATTGCTATGCATGATCATGTAGTTGACATTGTATTTGTGGCAAAGCCACCTTTCATAATCCTTTCATACATGTCACTCATGAGTCATTGCACATCCCGGTACACTGCCGGAGGCATTCATATAGAGTCATATCTTCTTCTAAGAATCGAGTTGTAATTCTTGAGTTGTAAGTAAATAAAAGTGTGATGATCTTCATTATTAGAGCATTGTCCCAAGTGAGGAAAGGATGATGGAGACCATGATTCCCCCACAAGTCGGGATGAGACTCCGGATGAAAATAAATAAATAAAAGAGGCCAAGGAAGCCCAAATAAAAAAAGAAAAAAGGCCATAAAAAGGGAGAAAGGTCCAAATAAAAAATGAGAGAAAAAGAAAGAAGGGGCAATGCTACTATCCTTTTACCACACTTGTGCTTCAAAGTACCACCATGATCTTCAAGATAGAGAGTCTCTTATGTTGTCACTTTCATATAATAGTGGGAATTTTATAATATAGAACTTGTCTTGTATATTCCAATGATGGGCTTCCCCAAAATGCCCTAGGTCTTCGTGAGCAAGCAAGTTGGATGCACACCCACTTAGTTTCTTTGTTGAGCTTTCATGCATTTATAGCTCTAGTGCATCAGTTGCATGGCAATCCCTACTCACTCACATTGATATCTATTAATGGGCATCTCCATAGCCCATTGATACGCCTAGTTGATGTGAGACTATCTTCTCCTTTTTGTCTTCTCCACAACCACCATCCTATTCCACCTATAGTGCTATATCCATGGCTCACGCTCATATATTGCGTGAAGATTTAAAAAGTTTGAGCACATCAAAAGTATGAAACAATTTCTTGGCTTGTCATCGTGGTTGTGCATGATGTGAATATTTTGTGTGGTGAAGATGGAGCATAGCCAGAGTATATGATTTTGTAGGGACAACTTTCTTTGGCCATGTTATTTTGAGAAGACATAATTGCTTAGTTAGTATGCTTGAAGTATTATTATTTCTATGTCAATATTAAACTTTTGTCTTGACTCTTATGGATCTGAATATTCTTGCCACAATAAATAGAATTACATGGATAAATATTTTAGGTAGCATTCCAAATCAAAAATTCTGTTTTTATCATTTACCTACTCGAGGACGAGCAGGAATTAAGCTTGGGGATGCTGATACGTCTCTAACGTATCTATAATTTTTTATTGTTCCATGCTATTATATTATCAACCTTGGATGTTTTATATGCATTTATATGCTATTTTATATGACTTTTGAGACTAACCTATTAACCCATAGCCTAGTGTCAGTTTCTGTTTTTCCCTTGTTTTAGTGTTTTGCAGAAAAGGAATATCAAACGGAGTCCAAACGGAATGAAACCTACGGATTTTTTTTGAAAGAAAGCAATATAGGAGACTTGGAGTGCACGTCAGGGGATTAATGAGGAGAGCACGAGGCAGGGGCGCGCCCACCCCCTGGGCGTGCCCTCCACCCTCGTGGGCCCCTCGTGGCTCCCCTGATGTATTTCTTCCGCCTATATATATCCATATACCCTAAAACTATCGAGGAGCACAATAGATCGGGAGTTCTGCCGCCAGAAGCCTCCGTAGCCACCGAAAACCAATCTAGACCCGTTCCGGCACCCTGCCGGAGGGGGGAACCTCTCACCGGTGGCCATCTTCATCATCCCAGTGCTCTCCATGACGAGGAGGGAGTAGTTCTCCCTCGGGGCTGAGGGTATGTACCAGTAGCTATGTGTTTGATCTCTGTCTCTCGTGTTCTTGAGGTGGTACGATCTTGATGTATCGCGAGCTTTGCTATTATAGTTGGATCTTATGATGTTTCTCCCCCTCTACTCTCTTTTAATGGATTGAGTTTTCCCTTTGAAGTTATCTTATCGCATTGAGTCTTTAAGGATTTGAGAACACCTGATGTATGTCTTACGTGGGATACCCGTGGTGAAAATGGCGTATTCTATTGATCCACTTAATGTATGTTTTGGTGATCAACTTGCGGGTTCCACCCATGAACCTATGCACAGGGGTTGGCACACGTTTTCGTCTTGACTCTCCGGTAGAAATTTGGGGCACTCTTTGAAGTACTTTGTGTTGGTTTGAATAGACGAATCTGAGATTGTGTGATGCATATTGTATAATCATACCCACGGATACTTGAGGTGACATTGGAGTATCTAGGTGACATTAGCGTTTTTGCTGATTTGTGTCTTAAGGTGTTATTCTAGTACGAACTCTAGGGCTGTTTGTGACACTTATAGGAATAGCCCAATGGATTGATTGGAAAGAATAACTTTGAGGTGGTTTCGTACCCTACCATAATCTCTTCGTTCATTCTCCGCTATTAGTGATTTTGGAGTGACTCTTTGTTGCACGTCGAGGGATAGTTATCTGATCCAATTATATTATTATTGTTGAGAGAACCTGCACTAGTGAAAGTATGAACCCTAGTACTTGTTTCCTAGCATTGCAATACCGTTTGTGCTCATTTTTATCATTAGTCACCTTGCTGTTTTTATATTTTCAGATTACAAAAACCTTTATCTACCATCCATATACCACTTGTATCACCATCTCCCCGCCGAACTAGTGCACCTATACAATTTACCATTGTATTGGGTGTGTTGGGGACACAAGAGACTCTTTGTTATTTGGTTGCAGGGTTGTTTGAGAGAGACCATCTTCATCCTACGCCTCCCACAGATTGATAAACCTTAGGTCATCCACTTGAGGGAATTTTTCTACTATCCTACAAACCTCTGCACTTAAAGGCCCAACAACGTCTACAAGAAGAAGGTTGTGTAGTAGACATCAATGCAGCGGAGAGAGCAGGCGGCGGGGAAAGCGAAGTGTCTGTCTGAGCGGCAATAGATTGATAGCCTCTCAGTGGCTCCTTTTTTAGTTGTTTTCTTTTTAATAGCAAATGCTCTTCTTTTTGGAAGTAGCGTCTATTTATACGGGCAAATGAGCATCTACGGCCGGATTGAACAAAATTGACTCCCTATTTTTATGTTTACAAAACCATGTCCCTCACTTTTGTCTTACATGTCCCATCACATGCATGTCATTGGTGGAGAAGGAGAGAGAGAAAAATATGTTTTATGGAAGGACCCAATCCTATATGGCGGACGCAGGACCATTGCACGTCCGGAGACTCCTCATACTCATCACATATATGAGGTGAATATGAGGGCTGCCGGATAGCCTGGGCCTTTAAGGAGTCTTTGAGGGTCCGGTTAGGTCAACTTTTCGTTACTTTTTGTTTTTCTCTCCTGTCCGGTCAGTGGTCCATGCATTCGCCCAAGCAATTTGAGGAGTCCGGCTGTAGATGCTCTAAGTATAGGCATTCCTCTGCTTGCTTTGTGTGGCCTGATTAGAACTTCTACAAATGCAATTGCTTAATTTGGCTCAGACGTGCCCGGACACGTCCGTTTTGGACCCTCATTTTCCTTGTAAAACAACCACCCTTCTCATATTGTTCCATCATATGCATATGATTGGTGAAAAGAAAAAGAGAAAAGAAAGATAGAAAAAGGTGGTCCGTGGTCGGCCAAATCCCCATTTTCTTCCCACATATGGGTTGGCTATGGGGCTTGTCGATCAGTTTGGGCGCTTGGACCAAATATGGGCCGTCTGATTAGGTTGTATTTTCTTCGTCCAAACAATTACTGAAGAGCATGTCCGGGTGTTTAGAGCGGATATGAGGGTCCGATTGTAGATGCTCTTAAGCCATTCAGGTTTAACATATTGTCAACTAAATGGAGTGTCGCGTGTCTCTTTTGTTCTTTGCCCTTTGATCATTTGATTTGTATTTAGCGTTTGAGAGACAAATAAGATTTAAAATACATGGTTGATGTCTTTATCATACATTAGAATACGTGCGTTGCATGTGCATACTTACTAGTGAATAATAAACATTTATCATGAAATAAGGAAATAAATAATAACTTTATTATTGCCTCTAGGGCATATTTCCTTCAACTCTGCCAACATACTTCACTCATATTCATTTGGCAAGGACAAGTGCAATCAACTTTCACATCTTGCACAAGTTCAAGGAGTCACAAACCCTCTTATTGGTAAGACAAGGGACAAGGTAACCTAATGCTTTCATGGACAACATCATGTATGAATTTCAGTCTATGTCTATGGATATCCTTGTATGTTCCTTGTGGTACTAACACATGTAGGTATTTAAAGTGCAACTCATTCCAATGGATTGCAACAAATGATCTTAATCCACATTGATCATCTACATCTTCAACACCTACATGAAGTCATCATCGACAAAACCCAAGGTTAGTTCATCCCTCTTAGGGGGCATATCACATCTAGGGGGAGCTTTTCTCTAAGAATTGAGCTAAAGCAACTCTAATGATGTGAACACAACAATGCTTTATGTAAAAGTGGTAACCCCATTTGTGCTTAAATGATGAGTATGACCTATGATCAAATGTTTTCATTTGAATCCTTACTCAATATAGTCATATATAGATGACCTAGTCATCTGCAATTGCTAGAAAGATGCTAGAGTGTTTGTGCATGCTTCGTCACATATTTTATTTGCTATCTTATTGTGTGAGCATGTTGGTTGCATATTTTTCTCATTCAAGGACATCCATTTGTTGTTTTGCTTGTTTGGTCTTTTTCTTTTGGCCAAATGGGTGGACTAGAATTCCTAAGTGCTCCCTCTAGCTATCTATGCTTTTCTCGTCTCAAACTCTATTCATGCTACATCACAAAGTTTGAACAAGTCGAATTCAGACCCTCTGGGTGAGGAGCACTCAGAGTCACCGATCCGTCAGGGGCCTAATTTCCAAAACCTCTTAGTGCATTTCGGTCGGATCCATTCCATTCGGTTAAACCGAGTTCACTAAGTTGATCTAGGTTTTTGATCTTGGTGCAACCGATTAGAACCTTTCGGTCTCACCGAGTTGCAGCAACCGCTTGTGATTCTGCATCTCGCTGCCACCGAGTCGTTCCGCTCGGTCACACCGACTGGATATATATACATGGGGTGAAAATTTGGAAATTTCTCTGAACCCCTTCGCCCGCGCCTATCCAGCACTGCTGACTCGGGGTCTCCGGATTGTCTTCTCGTCGCCCGCGACCTCCTGCCACTGGTGTTCGCCGCCATTGTCGCTGTAGCGGGTTCAACACCAATCTAGGGTATGAACTCGACCCTTTTTGCTTTCCCCTCTCCGATTCTTAGCACAAAGATTAATGCCAATATTCTTGCCACGATTGAAACGACTCTATCCAATGCAAAACTCCATTAGATTAGATTTGATGAAAAAAATTAGGTTTAGGTTTCCGCCGAACTCATCTCGGACCGACCGATATTAGGATTTCGGTCTCACCGATTTGGCCCAGGCCATTGCACATGTACTACCCAGTCTAACCGAAGTGTACAAATCGGTGTGACCAAATTTACTTTCTCTATGAAACCCTAGCATCTCGGAGTCACCGAACTGTGTCTCCATTTGACCAATTTCACAAGTTTAGACTCTAAAGCTGCTTCGGTGTCACCGAGTTTGTAGTATCGGTAGCTCCAAAATGTTTTCTGTAGAAAACTAAAAGTAAGTTTTGACTCATTTGTTTTACAAAAATGGTTGTGCCTTGTGATACTCATCTACTCCATCTCAACCTATATATTCACAGGGTCAGCTTTCAGTGTCAGAGATGTCAGACCATAGTGACAGTCAGAACAAGTCTGAGGAGCACCAAAATCTCAGTGAGGGCACTAGTCCCTCCAATAGTAGTTATGATGAGGGTACTAGAAGCACCCCCAAGCAACCTGCCCAAGGCAGCAACTAGGAAAAGAAGGAAGAGAAATTCAGATTCTGAGGATGAAGATTTTGTAGTTAATGAAGAGGCACTTCCAAGAAGAAGTTGATCAAGAAAGAGCAAACTGCTATTGGCATCAAGCCAGGCATGAAGAAGAAGGCTCCTGCTCAGAGGAAGCCCATGTCCAAAGCCAAAGCCTCTACTCTTGAAATCTCCAAGTCAACAGAAGAAGAGGCTGCTGGGGGCAAAAGGAGAAAGGAAAGGGTCAATAAGACCATGGCTAAAGTTATTGGAAAGCCATCTATCATGATGCAATCTGATGAGGAAGAGGAAGATGATGAAGAAGAGGATGCTACACCAGCTTCCAAAGCTCAGAAGCTCATGTGAGATGCAATCAAGTCAGGGGCTGCCCCATCAAAGCCCAAGACTGCTCCCAAGTCCTCTACACAAGCTCCAAAGTAGTCTGCACCAAAGAGAAGCACTAGGAACATACCTACTACTAAGAAGAACAAGGCCCTAATGCCTGAAATTGAAGAAGATGAAGAGGCCCAAGTGCTTAGAAAGCTCAAGCCCAAGATTCCAGACCATGATGACACTCATCCTGTGGCTAAAAACATGAAGATAAGGAAAGATGCTGGTCTTAGAATTTGGTGGCAAACAGACCCCTATGCTACAAGAAGAAGGACTGTTGTAGACTACAGGTTCCACACCAAGGAATAGCAGGATTTCTATGAGATAGTCCTCCTGGACAAGATGCCCATTGTCAGCGACATGAGATGGGTTGATTGGAAGTTCATTGACAACAATGAAGATCACTTTCCTAGAGTTCATAAGAGCTTCAAAATGAATGGAGTTGACAAGTTTGTGGGTCAGAAGCTAACAAAGTGGAATGATGAGATGGTGATCCAGTTTTACTCCACAGCTCACTTTTACCCAGATGGCAAGATAGTCTGGATGACTGAGGGTACAAGGTACCAATCTACTATTGCTGAGTGGGCCAAGCTGATCAATGCTCCTGAAGAAGGAGAAAATGCTACTGATGTGTATGCCAAGCCCAGAAAAGACCACAACTCCATGGCACACATGTACAAGGAAATTCCAGATGATGCCTTGGAAACTCATAAGTTTCGTCCTGTGTATTACCTGCTATCAGGACTGCCAACAATCAACACTATCCTCAGGCACACTTTGTTTCCCAAGTCTGGAGATCACGGGATGATCAGAGGGCACTCAATCAACTTGCTGCATATGTTTGATGTGCCAGACAAATTCAAGGTGATGTCCTTGATAGTAGAGACAGTAAAGAGGACTGTGGCTGACCAGAAGAGATCATGTGGCTATGCTCCACATATTCAGATGCTCATAAATTTTAAGATGGGCACAGGCACATATTTGTTGGATAAAGAGCACCTTCCCTTGAGACCTGATTTTGAGGATAACACTGTTGTGATGGATGCTTCAGATCCCACTTCTGTTGAGGCTCAAGAGAAGAGAGAGAAGGCTAAGGCTGAAAAAGCTTCAAAGACTCTAGATTCCTCAGCTGTCAATCTCAAGACCAAGCAGGATCAGCTTAGCTATCTTCTTGATGCCACTGTGAGAATAGAGAAAGGACTAGCTACCATGACCCGAAATCAAGAGAGCCTTGAGAGGATCTTTGAGACAAAGTTGCATGACTTAGACATCAAAGTCACTGAGATTCAGACTTCAGTTGAGAAGATTCAGGAAGACCTTGAGGACAGGAATGATAGGACAACCACATATGCTTATTAGAGGGTGTCAAGAGGACAGAGATTTGTTGTAGTGCTAGTCATTGACACTAGAGCCACAACTTCAGCTCCTGCAGCCACAGCTTCAGTTGCCCCTCCAGTGGCAACCCCTCCAGTTCCTCAGACGTCAGCCGAAGTCTTTGCAGATGTTGTTCTCTCCATGCCATCTTCACACTCCGGAGCTACAGGAGATCATGCTTAGAGTGTCGTATAGCACTATGCATTTTCAAGCTTTTTGGTAACTTGTTGCCAAAGGGGGAGAAAGTGTATAGATCATAGGCTTCGAGAGAGTGTGTGTTTTGTTGTTTTTTGGTCCTCTTGGTACCTATTTGCTTGTGTTTGCTACATTTTTTGTGCTTGTGTGTGATCTATCATATTTGTCCTGGTGATGAGTGCATGTTATGTATGTTCTATCATTTTGAGTGCTCTACCAAGATGTATGTGACATGGAAGAGTAACCCATGAGCCTAATCGATTGTGCATTTGCATTCAAAAGAAAATCATAAATAATGCACAAATTTAGGGTGAGCTCTTGCTTATCACATACTTCTCAAAGCGATGATATACTTCACTCTTATGATCATTTTGTCGAAGCTTTGATCTATATGTTGTCATCAATTACCAAAAAGGGGGGATTGAAAGTGCAACTAAGCCCTGGGTGGTTTTGGTAATTCACAACAACATATAGCTCATTGCACTAATATCCTTTCAAGATGATTATTTCAGAAAGATCAATGATTGGCATGGCATGGACTAGAGATGTGGAACCCTCAAAATGCTAAGGACAAATAGTGGCAAAAGCTGAAGACTCTTCATTTCTATTTTAGTGATCCAAGATCACATTGAGTCCATAGGAAAGCCAATGCTATTAAAAAGGGATGAGGTGTTGCTTAATGGTCTACAGTCTCAAAATTCTTAGTGATATGCTCCAAATCCCTCAACCACTTTCTCAAATTAAAATATGTCCTAAACCTAAAGTCAAACTCGGCCCCACCGATTTGATTCATCCGGCGCCACCGAGTTCACTTGACATAGCCATAGCCAGAAACCCTAATCAGTTCGGTCTCACCGATAGGGATCTCGGTCTCACCGATATGGGATTACAAACTCTCGGTTTCCCTTCGTAATGTTTCAGTCTCAATGAAATGAGCGATCGGTCCCACCGAGATCGCAATGCAAACTCTCTATTTCCCTTCGTAACATTTTGATCTCACCGAAATGAGCGATCTGTCCCACCGAGTTCGCATTGCAAAATCTCTGTTTCCCTTTCATAACATTATGGTCTTACCGAAAGGAGCGATCGGTTCCACCGATTGCCTGGCCAACTCTCTGTTTGCTTGTTACTAAAATTGGTCTCACCGAGTTGAAGTAATCGGTCAAACCGAGATCAAGGTTTGCCCTAACCCTAGCTCATCGGTCCCACCGAGTTGATCATGTCGGTCCCATCAAAAACCCTAACGTTCACATTTTGAACTGAATCGGTCTCACCGAGTTCACATATTCGGTCTGACCAAGTTGGCTCTTTTGTGTGTAACGGTTAGATCTTGTGTGGAGGCTATATATACCCCTTCATCCTCATCTCCATGTGTGACAGAGCCATCAGAATGTGCCTACACTTCCAATATTCATTTTCTAAGAGAGAACCACCTACTCATGTGTTGAGACCAAGACATTCCAATCCAACCACAAGTATCTTGATATCTACCCTTTGCCAAGTTGCTTTCCACTCAAATCTTCTTTCCACCATAGCCAAATCTGTGAGAGAGAGATGAGTGTTGGAGAGACTATCATTTGAAGCACAAGAGCAAGGAGTTCATCATCAACACACCATCTATTACCTTTTGGAGAGTGGTGTCTCATAGATTGGTTAGGTGTCACTTGTGAGCCTCCGTCAAGATTATGGAGTTGAACCAAGGAGTTTGTAAGGGCAAGGAGATCGCCTACTTCGTGAAGATCTACCCAAGTGAGGCAAGTCCTTCGTGAGCGATGGCCGTGGTGGGATAGACAAGGTTGCTACTTCGTGGACCCTTTGTGGGTGGAGCCCTCCGTGGACTCGCGCAACTGTTACCCTTCGTGGGTTGAAGTCTCCATCAACGTGGATGTACGATAGCACCATCTATCAGAACCACGCCAAAAATCTTTGTGTCTACATTGATTTTGCCACTCCAAACCCCTCCCTTTACCTTCATATGCAATGATTTACATTCCACTGCTATACTCTTAGAATTGCATGTGTAGGTTGATTGCTTGACTTGTGCTAAGTTGTTAAAATCTGCCAAGACTTAAAATTGGGAAAAGGCTGGATTTTTATTTGGTCAGGTAGTCTAATCACCCCCCTCTAGACCTACTTTTGATCCTACACCGGTCAATAACCAATAGAGGAACCTGGATGCCCATATTGGCTCCTACATATTATACGAAGATCTTAATCCGTCGAACCATTATGACAACATACGTAATTCCCTTTGTCGATCGGTATGTTACTTGCCTAATATTCGATCGTCGGTATCTTCATACCTAGTTCAATCTCATTACTGGAAAGTCTCTTTACTCGTTCCTTAATACATCACCTCATGACTAACTCCTTAGTGGTTTGCTTACAAGCTTATGATGTGTATTACCGAGAGGACCCAGATATACCTCTCCAATACTCGGAGTGAAAAATCCTAATCTCGATCTATGCCAACTCAACAAATACCTTCGGAGATACTTGTAGAGCATCTTTTATGATCACCTAGTTACGTTGTGACTTCTAATCTCACCACGAACGGAACGGACTACGGAGGCTCTACGCAGGAGATGGGTCGAGCACGACGGAGGGGAGGAATAACGATGAGGACATAGGGTTTTCTCCAACGGGGGTAATGGATGGACGGGGAGGCGGCGGTGCTCCGGAGCCCTGCATGCCCTAGGCGCCGAGAGGAGGAGCGCGGGGAGACGGCGGCCCTCGCCATCCGCTGCGCGCCGGTGGGAGAGGCGGGGATGGGTGGTGGATGTGGCGGGAGTTAGAGGGAGAAGCCGGCACAGAGACATTGGATTCTGGCCGCCGGCAGACGGGACGAAGGCGAGGCGGCTGCTGAGCGGCGGAGCGGCGGAGCGTGCATCGAGTACAGTGAAAACCAGTCGGGTTAATATTATTTTTAAAATGATGAAAACCGATGGATTTCTTGAACCAGAAATCCACATACAATGAAAATCCGAATTGACAAATAGGAGTAATTTTTTTTGTGGGTAGAAAATGTATTACTCATCACCACAAAACTAACAGTCAATCATAGCCAATTCTAATGTTTCGCCAGGTCATAGTTCTACCCTCCATACGAACAAATAGGAGTATATATTTGACATGAAGAAAGCAATAGCAATAAAACTGAAAGACCATTATGCTAAGCTAATGGATGGGTCTTGTCCATCATATCATTCTCCTAATGATATGATCCCGTTATAAAATGACAACACATGTCTATGGTTAGGAAACCTTAACCATCTTTGATCAACGACCTAGTCTAGTAGAGGCTTACTAGGGACACAATATTTGTTTATGTATTCACACATGTATTTAGGTTTCTGATCAATACAATTCTAGGATGAATAATAAACCTTTATCATGAATAAGGAAATATAAAATAACAACTTTATTATTTCCTTTAGGGCATATTTCCTTCACCTGCTAGGTAAGTTACTAGCCAATTTTTTGCCTCGGCAGACAATGAATGATAGAAAAGCTTAAGTTCCATTCCATCATGAGTACAGGCGTTTAATTTATAAGTCTCGCATAAATCTTCAAATTGCTTCAATTTTTATATGGATCCTCCATACCAACACCTGTGAATTTCTTATGGTGCAGCATATCGGGTATTCTTGGACCGATTTCATAACTTCCGTCGGGTGTCTTTCCCAAGGGTTCCAACATTCCCTCTATTGGTCCTATATACACATATTGGAAGACATAATGAGTAGATTTTTCTCTAAAATAAGAACAGTAAGATACATAACAACTAAGAAAAAAACTATGTGTGAGTTGGAAGGTAACATCAAGCGCTATGCTCCTCGGCAACGGTGCCATAAAATGTTCGATGACCTTCAAGGGACACATGGTGTTGTAGCAATTTCATGATAAGTAAGTGTGGAATACCGCAAGGAGCGAATAAGATGACACTACCAACCCCACAACAATGTTGTCATCAACGCAACTACATTCGCACCCAAACCTTAGTTTGGAAATAGTCTATTCTATTGGTTGCTAATGGAATGATAATAAAAGGGGGTTTAACTGGACTACACACTAGGACAAAAAAAGTAAACTAGAACACAAAGTAAAAGGGTTTGCAACTTGTAGTATTGAATAGATCAAAAGGCGTTGTCTAGGCTTTCGGTTTCATGAGTACTAGAAGGGAGAGTAAGTAGCAGTGACATACTAGTATTACAGGCAATACTCGTTAGTTGATTAAACGGTTTCCTATGGTTTGCATCCACGAACTCTCACTTCAAGGTGTACTAGACATGACTTCACGTCATGGTCACATGTGGCGATCAATAATACACACGGAACCAAAGGATCACATAAGCTCATCTATCCAATTTGTGTATGTGCAAGTGATCACAAAATCATATGAAAGGATGTCACCCAACATAGCATTACGTACAACACGAAAGAGAGTAAATACTAGATAATGCCACAAATATTAATATTGCATACTAGATCATACCTCAACCTAGAATAGGATCAATTAATCAAATATAGATGAATAAACACACAAAGAGGAATGGAGATGGAGATAATCACCGATGAGTCCAGCCTATGGCCAGCGCCCGGTGGTGGTGCCGGTACCTCCTTCTCCTCCTCTTGTGTGGTCTTCGTGGTAGTGGAAATGGAGGGAGAGGCCTCCCTCAAGAAGATATGGGAGAGCCTTCCGACACCTGCTTGGAGTTGTTGTGAATGAGGGTGGTTTGATGTGGCAGCTAAGGTTTGAGGTATTTATATAAGAGGCCTCCTCGAGTCTCTTTCATTGATGTAGATCCTCCACCTTCCAAGGGATCCAGATGAGCTTATCTTCTCCGAAACCCTTCTTTATGAGTCAAGGATTGTCTCGGAACAAATGGGGACGAACTCGATCGAGAATCCCGTCCATAAAGGCAACTTTTGGGCTTGTCTGGAGTTGGTATGAGTGATGGTATGACCATCTGTAGTCGTACCAGACGTTGTCTTACTCTCTGTTGCCCTTTAGTAAATCGGCCGCCATAACTCGGAATTTAATGTTCTTGGGATTGTTTGATTTATATGAACGATGACAATCCCATGGTGGTATTAGATCTTTATTTGGAGCACTTTGAAAAAAAAATCACTTTTTGACCTTCCAAATGCCTAAGTTTTGGTGCCTGGAACTTCTCCAGTTTAACCCCAACTTGATCCCTTTCGATGTGCCAAGTCGAGGAACATGCCAACATACCTACAAAGACCACAAAATAAAGAAAAACTAACTAAAACTAGATAATAATAAAAATTATGCAACGTACTTCGTAAAACGAGTAAAGACCGAAAACTATGCATTGGGGACATGAATAAGTGCTAGATGGATATGATATGAGGGATTTTGGCACTAAAATACACTCTTAGAAGTACACATAAAATCCACTCATCATGAAACACATGTCAGTGATCATCGTTGTTTGTCATTGGTAAGTATACAAGGCAATTACAAATGCAATACAAATATAATCACTTGCAGGCAATTCACAAGAAACATCCTTCAAATGTTTCACCTAATTTCTTGGTTGTTGTTTTTCCATCACAGTTACGACATGAGGAAATGATGGAGCATAAAAAATAATCTCAGAGCTCATTCACCTGCTCAGGAAAATGACTTATGTGTCACTAAGAAAGCTATGGGCAATGATCATCATCAAGGCAAATACAAACACAATACAAACATAATCATTTTGCAGAAAGTTGAGGAAAAGATTCCTTCAAATAGATGACTTTACTTTTGGGTTATAGTTGGTCTCTACGCCAATGGCACAATGTGTCATCTCGTAAGGATAAAATTCAAAATGTTAACTAGATTTCTATGGGGATACAACCTTTTACGGCTAATTATGTTGTTTCATCCTCTCAAGGGTATGACTGGGATGGTCCTGAGGGACAATAAAGACAAAAAAACATTGCAGCAGCATACTGGAGAATAGATTGGTGGGCAGACGTTCTGACAGGGAAAGTTTGGCGCTCAAATTCAGACCATCCCTCGCACAATGGGAGAGATGCAATCAAATCGCTATTAACTCTAACAATTTGTAGGTCACTGAAACCATAAATAATGAAGGACGGTTGGCACGAGCTGCGGCGACAGTCATTGATGATTGCTACTCACTCCGTTCACAAACATAAGATATTTTGGATATTTCAATAGGAAGCACATACAGACTAAAATAAGTGAACAAACACACTAAAACGTGTCTATATACATCCAGCTCACAAAAATGTTAAAACATCTTATACTCCATCGGTTCACAAATAACATGTTTTAAATATTTCAATATGGACTACATGCAGATTAAAATGAATGACAAACACACTAAAACTTGTCTATATACATACATATGATTGAGAAAAGTTTGTCGATCCTAGATCTGATCGCTTTGGGGCTTTTTTCTTTTTTCCTCGCCTACTCATATCTTTGGTCTTATATGACTTTGCTTTTGCCGGCGAGTTTTCGCAATGTGTGAGTTGAAGTTGGCTGTGTGCATCCTAGTTATGCAGAGGCCAGGTGTGTGCTCATTATGTTATGCATCTTCTTGATGCTCCGTTTTGAGCCAATAAAATTCACCCTTTGTCGAAAAAATATACTTATAAACAGGGAGAGTATTTTATTGCACGTGATTTTTCTATTTCTAGATTTAAAGATTGTTTACCATTGTTCCTACATAATGTGTATGTTTGGACGCTAACCAATATTAGTTACGAAGAACGAGAAAAAGCCCAAACTAATGTAGATTTCCGCTACCTTCTTCCATGACTCGCAAAGTCCCAAGCGCCGGCGCCACCCCCACCTCCCGCCCCTTCGGACTAAATTGCCTCGGTGGGTCATCTTCGCCCATGGCGCCGGTGCCCCCTCATCCTCTGTTTGGGTGAACCACTGAGCGCTCTTTCTCTATTTGTTCTGCACGCGCTTGATGGATCTCAGTCATGATGAAACTTTGCATTCATAAAATCAGTTGAATTGGGGATTCTAGTTTGTTCACATTTGTGCATGGTATCTGGATGGTGAAGTTAAAAAAACTGATAGTTGGTTCTTCTAGCTGGAAGGAGATGGAGAAAGATTCTCTGGATGCTATTGAAGTTGTAACATTCGACTATCCATGTGAGTTAATTTGATTAAACCTCCTGCTAATCATTTCATTTTTGTCCGAAGGTCCAGTCCATAATTCTTGACCCATGTTCACTTAATGGTCGATGAATTGACACTGCAGAAATGTTGGGTGGTAAACGGAGGCCTCCCCCAAAGGCGGACAAGATTGTCGATCATCATCTCGGTGTGGTGAAGAATGTTGTAGCAGAGCATCCTGGTCACCCGCTAGTTCTTACGGTGAAGTCTATGGGTTCGAGGTAATAACATTTACTAATTGTTACTTGTGCATATTTTTGGTTTGTTATATGATCGGACTTCTGAGTACACTTATGTGATGATGCTTCAACATTCTCAGGGTCAGCAGCTGCATGGTAGCGCTCCGATGGTGTCAGTGTTTCTACGGTCATATGCTTGGGTTATCCATTGAAGGTATCCCACTTTATAGTATTTTCTTAGTAATAGTGGATGGGACGCGCCCTGGGCATGTCTTTTGAGGCGGTATCGTGCACACTAATCATGTTGTCGTATTCGTTAGCATACAGTATAAGAAGTTTAGTGAAAATACTTGAGCAAACAGTTATAAATCTCCTCTTATAGGATATTAAGTTAAAGATGAATACTTATAAGACATATAAACTGGTACACTAAGAAATTAATACCATTCAGAATACACTCCACAAGACCCTTGGGAATAAGTACAACCCTGTTATTCTATTAAAAAAATCAAAAACATAGATGAACTGAAGCATTCAATTGGAGCTTGAATCAATGTGGGAGCAACAACAATGTCCCACAGCAACACCACCTTACAACACTCAATCTGCTCTGCATTGCAGCTGCCGGCACCCATTATTGTTATCTGAAACCCGAGTGACAAATACTTGGAAATAAACAATAATATAGAACTGAATCCAAAGGAGATTTCTCGGAGGTGGGAGGCATACGAGGAAGCAGTATAGAGTTTAGTAATGAACCCAAAACAATCACATCATGTTTTATAGAAAAGAATATTTGCCTTATTGGTGTCGACGACGACATACCTGAAAAAGAATTACATCATGAGCTTGACCTTTGCGGGTGAGAAGAATAATGACCGCGTCAACTTCGCCCGGATGCAAATGTTCAATGACTGCATTGCAGACCTGGGTCTTCGTGAGCTTGACCGGGTTGGTGCCAGGTTTACATGGACCAACTGCCAAGCAAACCCGATCAGATCTATCTTGGACCGGGTCTTAGTCTCGCCTGAATGGGAGTTCCACTCCCCGCTTGCATCGCTTCACGCCATCACTCGGATTGTGTCAGATCACGTCCGCCTTCGCCTCTCCTCGGAGAATGAGAGTCCTACTCCCCCTCCGAGGTTCCCGTTTGAAACATTCTGGCTTCACCAGAATGGTTTCGCCAAGGCAGTCCGCGGTAGATGGGTGGAATCCCGCCTTGCCCCCCATCAAGGCCTTTCGGCTGTTGACGACTGGCACTTCTGTGCCAAGCGGTCCTGGCAGATTATGAAGGGGTGGGTTGCCAACCTTGGTCGAGATCTCTGCGAGTGGAAAAATCCATCCTCACAGCCATTCAGGCCCTGGATATCTGTGCAGACTCGATTGGCCTCGACCCTGATGAGTGGTTGCTTCAATACGATTTAGAAGACCAGTTATCGGTCATATACACGGACGAGGAGGCCTATTGGTGCTTGCGGGGGACCCAAAAATGGGTCCTCAAAGGGGATGCCAACATCGCCTGTTTTCAGGCCATCGCCAATGGCCGCCGGTGGCGCAACACGATCCCGTTGTTGTGGGATGGCGATACCCTTATGCAGCGGCCGACCGACATCCGGTCTCACGTGGATGGCTTTTACAAAGCCCTCTTCACGGCCTCCCCTAGGGAAGGCCTAGCCCTTGCTGGTAACTTTTGGCCGGCCGATCAATCCGTCACGTCGAAGGAGAATGCTAGCCTCACGGCCCCATTCTCTAAGTAAGAGGTCTAGATGGCCATTAAGGATATGAACACATTCTCCGCGCTGGGCCTAGATGGCCTCCCGGTGAAGTTCTTCCAAGCCTTTTGGGATCTGATCAAACCTAAGGTGATGGCCCTCTTTGAAGAATTCTATCGTGGCACTTGTGATCTCCGCCGCCTAAACTATGGTGTCATTACCATCCCTGCTACCTCTTGGGCACTGCATTGGTTTTCCCTTGAAGACGAAGATGATGGCGATGATTCAAGGCCTTCGAACTCGCATGCGTCAGCGTGGAGATGATACGGACGTCTGCGGGGTGTCTGGACACAAGGAGAGGCGAGGCGATGGCTATGGCCGCGGCGAATGTCGTCGGTGGCGATGGTGGCGCTCGGGTTCGGGCGAGAGAGAGGGAGCAGAGGGGAGCAGGGCCTCTTGGAAGAGTGAGAGGGGTCGGGGTGCATGTCGACGCCTAGGGCATCCAGAGCGTCGAGGGGGAGCGGCAAGCAGGAGGTGGCCGGGGCGCGTGGCCGCGCGCATGGGGCACACGCCCGGCGTGCTTCTGTCGCGAGGAAGACGACAGGGGGGAGGCCAGTGGGCTGGGCCGCACAGTGCTGGACCAGAACAGGAGCTAGGCCGGTTGGTGGGCACCAGGTTAGTCCTTCTCTCTCTCTTTTATTTTTTTCTTTTCTATTTCTGTTATTTTGTTTTGATTTAGTTTGGAAACTAAACCATTTTAAACTTTCTATAAAAAATTTATGTGAGCTCAAAGAGCCAGTCCAAGGTCACATGCAAACTTACAAAATATTTGAACATTATTTCTTATATAACAGAAATAATTCCAACCCAAATATATTATTGATTTAAATCAAAGGCCCAAAATAAATTATTTCTATGACTCCAAAAATATTGGTTTGAATTTCACCTCATGCCAATATTTTCACAGAATAATAGGAACATTATCTTGGACTCATTTGATGAGATTTAAATGTTGGTTATTTTTGAACCGATTTCCGAGGGTTTCAACAAACCTCAATTCAACATTCAGAAATTTTGGACATGATGCATGAGTGCAGTTGCAACTATTTCACTTAGGTATTCTAGGGTTGTGACAGAATATCTAGGTATGATCATGTATATAGGCATCACGTCCGTGACAAGTAGACCGACTCCTGCCTGCATCTACTACTATTACTCCACACATCGACCACTATCCAGCATGCATCTAGAGTATTAAGTTCATAAGAACAGAGTAACGCCTTAAGCAAGATGACATGATGTAGAGGGATAAACTCATGCAATATGATATAAACCCCATCTTTTTATCCTCGATGACAACAATACAATACGTGTCGTTTCCCTTTCTGTCACTGGGATCGAGCACCGCAAGATTGAACCCAAAGCTAAGCACTTCTCCAATTGCAAGAAAGATCAATGTAGTAGGACAAACCAAACTGATAATTCGAA
Source organism: Triticum aestivum (assembly GCF_018294505.1). Taxonomy (NCBI): domain Eukaryota; kingdom Viridiplantae; phylum Streptophyta; class Magnoliopsida; order Poales; family Poaceae; genus Triticum; species Triticum aestivum. Next base: position 169,218,497 of record NC_057794.1, on the reverse strand, counting down.
GAGACTTGCAAAGATAAACCAATCATACATAAAAGAATTCATAGAAGATTCAAATATTGTTCATAGATAGACTTGATCATAAACCCACAATTCATCGGATCTCGACAAACACACCGCAAAAGAAGATTACATCGAATAGATCTCCAAGAGAATCAAGGAGAACTTTGTATTGAGATCCAAAGAGAGAGAAGAAACCATCTAGCTACTAGCTATGGACCCGAAGGTCTGAGGTAAAATACTCACACATCATCGGAGGGGCCATGGAGTTGATGTAGAGGCCCTCCATGATCAATGCCCCCTCCGGTAGAGCTCCGGAAAAGGCCCCAAGATGGGATCTCTTTGGTACAGAAGGTTGCGGCGGTGGAAATAGGGTTTCGTGGTGCTCCTGGATGTTTGTGGGGTATATGAATATATATAGGAGGAAGAAGTAGGTCGGTGGAGCAACGAGGGGCCCACGAGGGTGGAGGGCGCGCCCAGGGGGTAGGCACGCCCCCCTGCCTCATGGCCTCCTCGATTGTTCCTTGGCGTCCACTCCAAGTCCCCTGGGTCACGTTTTTTCCAAAAATAACTCTCCCGAAGGTTTCATTCTATTTGGATTCCGTTTGATATTCCTTTTCTGCGAAACACTAAAATAGGCAAAAAAACAGCAATTTGGGCTGGGCCTCCGGTTAATAGGTTAGTCCCAAAAATAATATAAAAGTGTAAAATAAAGCCCTTTAACATCCAAAATAGATAATATAATATCATGGAACAATCAAAAATTATAGATATGTTGGAGACGTATCAAGCATCCCCAAGTTAATTCCTGCTCGACCTCGAGTAGGTAAATGATAAAAACATATTTTTTGATGTGGAATGCGTCCTAACATATTTATCGATGTAATTTTTCTTTATTGTGGCATGAATGTTCATATCCGAAAGATTCAAGATAAAAGTTTAATATTGACATAGAAATAATAATACTTCAAGCATACTAACTAAGCAATCATGTCTTCTCAAAATAACATGGCTAAAGAAAGTTATCCCTACAAAATCATATAGTCTGGCTATGCTCTATCTTCAACACACAAAATATTAAATCATGCATAACCCCGTTGACAAGCCAAGCAATTGTTTCATACTTTTGATGTTCTCTAACTTTTTCAATTTTCACGCAATACATGAGCGTGAGCCATGGACATAGCACTATAGGTGGAATAGAATGGTGGTTGTGGAGAAGACAAAAAGGAGAAGATAGTCTCACATCAACTAGGCATATCAATGGGCTATGGAGATGCCCATCAATAGATATCAATGTGAGTGAGTAGGGATTGCCATGCAACGGATGCACTAGAGCTATAAGTGTATGAAAGCTCAACAAAAGAAACTAAGTGGGTGTGCATCCAACTTGCTTGCTCACGAAGACCAAGGGCAATTTGAGGAAGCCCATCATTGGAATATACAAGCCAAGTTCTATATGTAAAATTCCCACTAGTTTATGAAAGTAACAACATAGGAGACTCTCTATCATGAAGATCATGGTGCTACTTTGAAGCACACATGTGGAAAAGGATAGTAACATTGTCCCTTCTCTCTTTTTCTCTCATTTTTTGGGCCTTTTTTTCTTTTGGCCACTTTTCTTCTCTTTTTTTCGTCCGGAGTCTCATCCCGACTTGTGGGAGAATAATAGTCTTGTGACGCCCCCACTTTGACCGTACACTAATCATACACACAAATGTGTACGCTCAAGATCAAGGACTCATGGGAAGATATCACAACACAACTCTAGACACAAATTAAAATAATACAAGCTTTATATTACAAGCTAGGGGCCTCGAGGGCTCGAAGACATAAGCTCGAATACAAAAAAGTCAAAGGAAGCAACGTTATCTGAGTACAACCATAAGTTAAACAAGTTTGCCTTAAGAAGGCTAGCACAAAAGCAACAACGATCGAAAAGGCAAGGCCTCCTGCCTGGGAGCCTCTGAACTACTCCAAGTCATCAGCGGTCTCCACGTGGTAGTAGGCAACCTCGGGGTAGCAGCAGTCATCAGTGGTGTCGTCTGGCTCCTTGGATCCGTCATCTGGTCGCAACAAACGGGTATGGGGAAAAAGAGGTAGCAAAGCAGCCATGAGTACTCATCCAAAGTACTCGCAAGACTTACATCAGATCTAAACTAAGTATGCATCTGTATCAAACGAATGGGTTATATCTGTGGACTAAACTGCAGAATGCCAGAAGAGAAGGGAAAAGCCGAGCCTATCGAAGACTAGCATCTTCAAGCATCTTGTAGCATATAGAAGAGTACAGATCAACATAATGTAAAGTAGTAGTGTTATCAACCTCGGCCAGAGATCCATTCTCGACTCCCTACGAGAAAGCAATCCCAAAGCCATACTATCCATTTCTCATTATCAAATCATTTCTCATCACAAGTATCCAGTTCTAGTTGTATCGGTCAGGATACAACTCCGAGTGTCCGTTACCATAGGACAGGCTATCGATAGATGTTTTCTTCCCTGTAGGCGTGCACCAACTTACCCACCACGCTCGATTAACTCCGGCCGGATACACTTTCCTGGTCATGCCCGACCTCGGCCAAACAATACGCCGCAACCCGACCTGGGCTTAATAGAGAGGTCAGCACGCTGGACTAAACCTATGCCCCAGGGGTCATGGGCCATCGCCCCGGGAACTCCTGCACGTTGCGTGGGCGGCCGGTGAGCAGACCTAGCTACCTCCTTCAAAAAGGCAGGTGCTTACGCAGTCCAACCCGGCGCGCGCCGCTTAGTCACTGACATCTATTAAGCTTCGACTAATGTATATGATGCAGAACGCCCATACTATGCCCACGGGATGGTTAGTGCTATCAGGCCAGAGGCCCCTCGGATCAAATATCCAAACCGTAGTGGATTAGGAGCACGCGGTAACGAGCAGAGACTCACGATCGATGTGACCCCTTTGCCCCGTATCGAGTACTTACGGCAAGGGCTAAGAATGCCCGGCCACACCTCGTAAGTATCTTGCCGGCACCTTCCAGGTCAACCTGACTCCACATCACTTGCTATTAAGCTCGCGCGGGTACCCCTCAGGGCCGATCTGTCTTTAGTAACATGGTTCAGTGTAAAGTCATAGTAACCATAGTAATTGTGTGTCTAACACCAAGGGGAAAACCCGAGGAATCACCCCGGTGAATTCCACTCGATGTTATCATTGAGGTGAACGTAAGAGGATCCACCTTCGAGGTTCACACTTGAGGGGTTGCACGACAGAGCCGTAACGGAAGTGGTTAAGGAGGAAATCACCCTCGATGACCTCGACCGTATAGCTACACTACAGAGATCTCATCAAGAGTGATGTAAGAGGTTCCACCCTCGGCACTCGATGGTAACAATGCAGAGTCGTACAACTAGGGGGTGATGTGCGGTGTCGGGGCTTGGACATCGATCACGTTGATCGAGTCATCGAACATAAAGCGAGGCAACTGGGACAAGATGGGGTCACTGATGGATCTGTAACCAACCTATACTAAGCAGTTTAGGATAAGGAGGTAAGGTATGAAAGCAGGTAAGAAAAACAGGCTCTGCATCAGAGTAGGATCATACATAAAGCAGTAGCAGTTCTAATGCAAGCATGAGAGAAATAAATGGGCGATATCGGAATGCTCAAGGGGGGGTTGCTTGCCTGGTTGCTCAGACAAGAAGGACGGGTTGTCGGTGATGTAGTCGATCACCGGGGCCTTAGCAGTGGTCTCCGGGTCCTACCGAGAGAGAGGGGGAGAAACGTAAATAGAGAGCAAACAAGTGCAATACTATGCATGACAAAACAAAAAGTGGTGTTAGGGGTGTTCTAACGCGACACTACACGCTGCAAACGAAGAGGGAAAACATCGGAGAGGTTTTCCCGGCGTTTGGCCTTTTCTGGACAAACGAAAGAGAGGGGATTGTTCTAAGCTTAGCATGCTAGGGGCATGTGACAGATGAACGGACTGCGTATTTGGATTCGTTGGATTTTTCTGAGCAACTTTCATATATAAAGTTTTTGATCCGAGCTACGTTTATTTTCTATGATTTTTGCAAGTTTAAAACATATTCTAAAATTATTTATAAAGACAAAAAAAGAAATTATGACATCATCACGGCATCAGTACTGCATCAGTGGTCAACACACTAGCTGACCAGTCAACGGGGCCCACGGGGGACCCACTGGCAGTGACTGGGCGATGCCCAGTCAGCCGTTGACTGGGTCAACAAGGCCAGCCGGGCCACTGGGCAGTGACCTAAGAGGGTGGCCCTGGTCGGCCACGTCGGCACCGGCACCGGTGGAGCCGCGGCGAGCGCTCCTGCGGCAGAGATGCGCTGGATCTTGCCGGAATCCGGCTCCGGGCGGCCGTTCGGGGCATTGCTGGTTGTTTTCGAACGGCCACTTTGCCGCGGGTCCAATGATGGCGACAGAACGAGCGGAGGGGGCCGACAAGGACGCCAGCGACGAGCCGTGGCGGCAACCGCGTACGGACCAGGCGGAGGCGCAGCTACAGGGTGTTTGCGAGCGTGTTTAGTAGGTGGGCGGGCCCTGCAGCGCAGCGCGAGCACGCTAGGGCGGTCGGGAGGGGCAGCAGCGGCTTGGGAGCGTGGAGCGGGCAGCAATGGCGGCAACCAGAGCGCGGCAAAGGCGGCAGGGGTTCGTCCTTCATAAAAAACGAGGCAGGAGCGGGTCAGGGGGCGAGCTAGGGGTGGCGCTCGGCGCTAGGGGCGCTCTGGAGAGCGCCCACCGCACACGGTGGAGCTGGAGAGCTCAAGCGTCTCGCATAGCGCGCTCATATCTATGGCTAGAGCATGAGGGCAGGTCCGGCTAGCTAGAGAGCACAGGAGGACACAGGGAGAGAGGGGAGTCTGTAGGGAGCTCACCGGGCACTGCAGGTGTGCGCACGCGGGCTCGGGGAGGGCTCAGTGGAGAGAATCGACGGCGGCGATGATGGAGGTCCGAGGTTGAACAAGGGGTCGTCCGCGTCAATGCAGGCGCTCCGGACGGGGACGAGGCAGTCGGCGACGATGGAGCTGCTGGACATGTCGGCAAGGCGAGGTGAGGCCGGTGGCTACACGGGCGAGCAAGCGAAGGAGACGGCACTGGCGGCCATGGCAGAGAGGAGAAGCATCAGCGCATGGGGAAGGGGGAAAAGATCTTGGTAGAAGCCAGGGCGTCGATGCTGGCGTCCTTACCCTCCCCGTGGCGCCTGTACCGGCGCGGTCGGCGAGTTGGGTTCGGCGGCGACCAGCCCCTGTAGCGACCAGGTCGGTCGAACAGGGAATACGACCCGGGGGGAGTGGGATGGTTGGCCCGGCCTGTTAGTCCAAGGCCTAGTGGGGGCATACAGGGGAGGTTTTCTCTTTTATTTAAACAGCTTCGCTTTTCTGTTTTTTTTAATCAAAGATGGGAAAGAAAATATTGGGCATGCCATTTTCTTTGGAAAAATATGGGAAGTGCCCCTTTTATTCCCTGGTGATATTAGACAGTGCCACAAATATTTTGGAGACCAGAAGAATTCATTTGGTATTTTCCATAAATAGGATAGCATTTAAAAATACTGAATTGGGGCTGTTATCATTGCTAATGCTCATCTTTGCACAAAAGTGATGTTGTGTTCCTTAACAAAGGAGTGTTATGGAATTTTTCACAAATGTTGAACATTTTTCCAGCAACTTTTGAGCAACCTCAAACTTCACTTGAATTTTAATTGACTAGAATTTCAAATGGGATATTGAACAAGGTGATTAGGCACTGTTTGGACAAATGAGTAGCTTAATCATAGGGGGTTACTGTAGCATGACATTGGGGTGTTACAAATCTCCTCCACTACAAGAAATCTCTTCCCGAGATTTAAGTGGGGGTTGAAGAGTAACTTCGGGGGAACTGACTCTTATAGGGTTAATTATCTGATGAAAAATTCAGGGAATGAGGCAGAAGTATCTCTCGAGTTGAAATTTAATAAACATCGAGAGCAAAGTATGAAGGTACAATAGGAAGTTTCATGCAGATGGACAAATTAATACCTGAACAGAGTGTGAGAAAGGGGTTCAGAGCATCGGAAATAGATCATCTCTCGAAAGGTGGCCGTGACATGATACGAAGCCAGTTGAAAGAATATTTCAGAATCAAAGATATACGTGAGAGTCAGGTCCCGATCTTGTGGGACTGTTGGTAATGAACCCACCATGTGGGTTAAAAGTAGAAAGGGCGCTAGCATTTTGAACGTTCATGATAGCAAGGCATGTCAGAGGGTAGCCTGTCAGTTATGTCGGCTACAACGCCAGTACTAAGGGCGAGGGATGAAGAGAACCATTTTCCTGCTCGTTGAACGAGGAGGGCCATTAGGCAAAGTTCTCGTCCATCGGTGGCTACCGGAATGTCATCAACAATAGTAACAGGGTCTTACTGACAGAGTGATAGAACGAGGTGTTTACATAAGCAGGGAAATATTACTGCTTATATAATTTAGATCACAATATGGTTTAAATAAACCAATGGAAAGCAAAATGTCATTGTCAGATTAAATAGAACAATGGAAAGGAAAATGTGTTTAAACACATATTTCAGGGGTATATCCTTCCCAAGGACAAGCAGAGCCTGATATCCATGACAGGATAGAAGTATAAAACCATTTAGGTAAGGGGGAAGAAAATTCATGGCATTGCCCATACAATGGTGTTTGGATAATTGATAAAGAAAATTTAGTACCATGCTTCAAATGTTCTTACTGGAGATCGGATTACCACACACATGCTTCGAGATAGCATTGACATGGTTTCAAGCAAAGGTCGGACTTTGGATACACCAAGGATCCATTGGAAACAACTTAGAAAAGAAGTCACACTATTTTAGCAGGGAAAAGATGAGGCTGTGGTCGACGGGCTCAGCCACAACCCATCGACATGCCAAAAAGGATGTATTTCCAAAATTATATGAACCGATTTGTGTTGGGGAAGGCAAGAATGTTGTCGATGATGACATAAATCATCGAGGGGGAGGATTGTATTTCTTACCATGAATTTGATTGATATCCTGGAAAAGCTCAGAATGTTGATGATGCTCACGACACATTTGTCAAGAGATTTCATGAAGATGTCACCAAGCTGAAAAGGAAGGATGAAGTGAGAGGCTATGAGAACCATGGATTCGACACAAGCTCAAAGTCAAGCTTGTTGTTCGAGGTGAAATCATAAGATGAGGAAGATCGACGTAAGCTTAGCTCCTCGTCGGAAGTTTCTCCGGGCATAAGGACCAGGTAGCACAGTTAAAAAGTTGACATGATAAAAATATAGCCGATCAGGCTAGAAATGATGTGATGGGGTATAAAGCTTCCCACTATCAAGTACTAGGTGTAATGCCAGAAGGTAAATCAGAGTAGAAGTTGGACGGGGGAATGATTTGTAGAGGATAAGTTATTGTAACTTACCCAGTAACTGGGATCAAGGAGGAAATATGGTCGGGACCATAACTACAAGGGATCCAATTTATGATACCAGAAGAATATTCAAATGATTAAATATCCTTGCAAGAAGCTTTCATGATAAATCCCACACTGTGTCTGTGGGCATGAACACAAGGTTCAGGGTCGACTCCCACTTCTACAATGCATAACCTTTCATTTTATTTCTCGCTCTTGATGAAGTTGTAGTATTGAAATTTTATCTGACGAAAAGCCAGTAGAGTATAACCCGCATAACTTTTGAGTTCACACTGATTAGGGAAGGCATAGGTTCAACCCATCGAGGCATCTTAGGAACATATATCATAAATTTCGAGAATAAAAACACAAGCTCGGTAGTAGAGCATGCTTGAGAAAGCGGAGGATACAATTTACCAACCAACATTATGTATGCGAGGAAAGGCTCACAAGCTTATTGAATATGAAGGATGTTGTCGGATAAAATCCGAAAAGGGGGTCTGGTGGTCCACAAGGGATCTGATGTGAGCATAAATATTCAACCAAGGGAAGAAAGAATGCAAGGAGATCAGATTATAGAAACAACTGACTAACTCAAAGCATCAATTGCATAGGAATTATGAATTCCAAGACAAGGGATCAGAAGCAATGCTCTGATTAGGGATGGATAGGTAGAATAGCCTTAGGGGTACAATCGATGGCGATTTGATTGATCGAGATTCAGCACATGTTAAAATGACGTCTGAGTCGGAAGGATGAATTCTAGGATCTGATTGCGGATTGCGAGCATTAGCAACATAATGTATCAACAGACTCAAAATGATAATGACAAAGGCTGACAATAAGATTACTAGTCTTATGGTATTAACCAGAATGCAAGCAAGCAAGAAATTCAAGAACAACAGGCTGTTGAGGATTTTCACGAGAACGAATGGTATTACAAAGACTTTTGTGAAGTACATGAATCAACTGAGGATGAGCGGATACTCGATAGGTGCACAAAGTTATCCGTGGGGGTATTCAGGTGACGAGGAACTGAAAGGCAGTAAGCTCAAAGGATTCTCGGAACAAAGGAGAGTAGTTCATGGCATCTTGTAATACAAGATCAATGGGGTTGAATGTAAGAATGGCAGGTGTAAGCAGTTATCAATAGGGATATAACAGTGGTAGGGAATTTACAAAGGTGGTGGGTACGAGTATCTCGGGAGAACATCGTAGAGTAACCTCGGAATCTTCTCGTGCAGCAGACGATCATCGGTAATAAGGTGCTCTCCGGTTGAAAGTGATCACGAGATCCTAAAGTTAGATTTAGCAAAATTCATTTAACCCGAATAGAAGAGATATCAGAGTCCCAGAGTATAGACAAGGAATAAAAGATCCTAATACCACCCATATGGCGACATGGGCCCGTAAGACACACAACCATGTTAGTAAAAGTTTTTGTAGTGACTAGACTCAACTTTGTCCAAGGAGTTGGTAAGGGGGATCTTATAGGCAGTCGGCTCTGATACCAACTTGTGACGCCCACGATTTGACCGTACACTAATCATACATGCAAATGTGTACGCTCAAGATCAAGGACTCACAGGAAGATATCACAACAGAACTCTAGACACAAATTAAAATAAATACAAGCTTTATATTACAAGCCAGGGGCCTCGAGGGCTCGAATACATAAGCTCGAATACACAAAAGTTAGCAGAAGCAACATTATCTGAGTACAGCCATAAGTTAAACAAGTTTGCCTTAAGAAGGCTAGCACAAAAGCAACAACGATCGAAAAGGCAAGGCCTCCTGCCTGGGAGCCTCCTAACTACTCCAAGTCATCAGCGGTCTCCACATGGTAGTAGGCACCCTCGGGGTAGCAGTAGTCATCAGTGGTATCGTCTGGCTCCTGGGATCCGTCATCTGGTCGCCACAAACGGGTATGGGGGAAAAGAGGTAACAAAGCAGCCGTGAGTACTCATCCAAAGTACTCGCAAGACTTACATTAGATCTAAACTAAGTATGCATCTGTATCAAACGAATGGGTTGTATCTATGGACTAAACTGCAGAATGCTATAAGAGAAGGGGAAAGCCTAGCCTATCAAAGACTAGCATCTTCAAGCATCTTCAAGCATCTTCAAGCATATAGAAGAGTACAGATCAACAAAATGTAAAGTAGTAGTGTTATCAACCTCGACCAGAGATCCTTTCTCGAATCCCTGCGAGAAAGCAATCCCAGAGCCATACTATCCGTTTCTCATTCTCAAATCATTTCTCATCACAAGTATCCAGTTCTAGTTGTATCGATCGGGATACTACTCCAAGTGTCCGTTACCATAGGACAGGCTATCGATAGATGTTTTCTTCCCTGCAGGGGTGCACCACCTTACCCACCACGCTCGATTAACTCTGGCCGGACACACTTTCTTGGGTCATGCCCGGCCGCGGCCAAATAATACGCCGCAACCCGACCTTGGCTTAATAGAGAGGTCAGCACGCCATACTGAACCTATGCCCCAGGGGTCATAAGCCATCGCCCCAGGAACTCCCGCACGTTGCATGGGCAGCCGGTGAGCAGACCTAGCTACCTCCTTCAAAAAGTCAGGTGCTTAGGCAGTCCAACCCGGCGCGCGCCTCTTAGTCGCTGACGTCTATTAAGCTTCGCTGATGTATATGACGCAGAACGCCCATACTATGCCCACGTTATGGTTAGTGCTATCAGGCCAAAGGCCCCTCGGATCAAATATCCAAACCGTAGTGGATTAGGAGCACGCGGTAATGAGCAGAGACTCACGATCGATGTGACCCCGTCGCCCCATCTCGAGTACTTGCGGAAAGGGCTAAGAATGCCCGGCTACGCCTCGTAAGTATCTCGCGGGCACCTTCCAGGTCAACCCGACTCCACATCACTCGCTATTAAGCTCGCGCTGGTACCCCTCAGGGCCGACCCGTCTTTAGTAACATGGTTCAGTGTAAAGTCATAGTAACCATAGTAACTGTGTGTCTAACACCAAAGGGGAAACCCGAGGAATCACCCCAGTGAATTCCACTCGATGTTATCATCAAAGTGAACGTAAGAGGATCCACCCTCGAGGTTCACACTTGAGGGGTTGCACGATAGAGCCGTAACGGAAGTGGTTAAGGAAGAAATCACCCTCGATGACCTCGACTGTATAGCTACACTACAGAGATCTCATCAGAAGTGATGTAAGAGGTTCCACCCTCGGCACTCGATGGTAACTCTACAGAGTCATACAACTAGGGGGTGATGTGCGGTGTCGGGGCTTGGACGTCGATCACGTTGATCGAGTCATCGAACATAAAGCGAGGCAACTAGGACAAGGTGGGGTCACTGATGGATCTCTAACCAACCTATACTAAGCAGTTTAGGATAAGCAGGTAAGGTATGAAAGCAGGTAACAAAAACAGGCTATGCATCAGAGTAGGATCATGCATAAAGCAGTAGCAGTTCTAATGCAAGCATGAGAGAGAAAGAAATGGGCGATATCAGAATGCTCAAGGGGGGTTTTGCTTGCCTGGTTGCTCAGACGAGAAGGACGGGTCGTCAGTGACGTAGTCGATCACCGGGGCCTTAGCAGCGGTCTCGGGGTCTCTAGAGAGAAGAGGGGGAAGAAACAGTAAATACAGAGCAAACAAGTGTAATACTATGCATGACAAGAGAAAACAGCGGCATTAGGGGTGTTCTAACGCGGCACTACACGCTACAAACGGAGAGGGAAAACATCGGAGATATTTTCCCGGTGTTTGGCCTTTTTCGAATAGACAAAAGAGAGGGGATGGTTCCAAGTTCAGCATGCTAGGGGCATGTGATAGATGAACGGACCACGTATTTGGATTCGTTGGATTTTTCTGAGCAACTTTCATATATAAAGTTTTTCGATCCGAGCTACGGTTTATTTTCTACGATTTTTGCAAGTTTAAAACATATTCTCAAATTATTTATAAAGACAGAAAAGGAAATTATGATGTCATCACTGCATCATTACTGCATCAACGGTCAACAGACTAGCTGACCAATCAACGGGGCCCATGGGGGACCCACTGGCAGTGACTGGGCGATGCCCAGTCAGCCGTTGACTAGGTCAACAATGCCACCCGGGCCACTGGGCAGGGATCTAAGGGGGTGGCCCCGGTCAGCCACGTCGGCATCGGCGCCGGTGGAGCCCCCGCGAGCGCTCCCGCGGCGGAGATGCGCTGGATCTCGCCGGAATCCGGCTCCGGGCAGCCGTTCGGGGCGCGACCGGTTGTTTTCGAACGGCCACTTCGCCGTGCGTCCCATGTTGGCGACAGAACGAGCGGAGGGGGCCGGCAAGGACGCCAGCGACGAGCCGTGGCGGCAGCCACGTACGGACCAGGCGGAGGCGCGGCTACGGGGTGTTTGCGAGCGCGTTTATTAGGTGGGCGGGACCTGCAGCGCGGTTAGTAGGTGGGCGGGTGTGACACTCCAAAATTTTTATTTGGTTTTTTTATCAAAAACTTTGTGGTTTTTGAGGAGAGGCCTTTTTAAATTTTTCTTTTTCAGAAAAACCTTCCACTTAAAAACTTCCTTTGCTTTGGCAAGGATTTTATTTTTTTCAAACTTTGGTGTTTGATCTTTTGAACTTCTTCTCTGTAGGTTCTCTCTCAAATTTATTTTTGGAGTTTAATTGTTTTATTTTAAAATGAAGCTCTATGAAAATTTGGGGATTTTCATATCTTGGAACCACCCTTGACTTTGCATTGTTCCCATGTGGTAAAACCCCTCCAAAACCTCCCCTACACCTTGTGATCAACCTAAGTTCTCTGTCCCAACTAATCCAAACAAGTTTTGGATTTTATTCTAATTATTTTTCCTCTCAAACAAATCTGAAAATTATTTGGAGCCTGAGGATTTTCAAAGCAAGTACCATATTGCATTTGAGTTTTGACCTCAAACCAACTCTCCTGGATAGTCCTTTGTACCCACAACCCAGAACCATCTTGATCCACTCCTCCTCTTTTCAAAATTTTCAAAATTCAGTCTCTGCAAGTTTGGACCAGATTTGCCAAATTTGATGAAATTCATATCTACACTTCCCCAAAAATTCCACCAAAATTCAGGCAGCCTACTTGAGCAATGAGAAGCCACTCCACCAAGTTTCAGCTCAAGGAAAAATCCCTAGATGCCAATTTCATTCTGTCGAACACCTTGCATGCACTGCTGCTGTTCAAAATTCAGAAAAGTTCAGTTTCAGTGTCGTTTGCGTTCGTCAGTTCCTCTCACGCGTAGACAGTGCACTTGGCACGTTCCTCGCAGCCTCTCCCTCCTGTCCGGAGCTTCACACGCGTGCGTGGAGCCTTCCTGGCGTCGGTAGCAACGAGCCTCGCCGGCGTTGGGAGCTTCTGCGGTGGCTGCACCTCCCGTGGCGGCCAGCAAGGGCCCGAGCCCTCTCGCCACGCCACCCGGCGCCGCCCAAAGCCCCTTGGCTCTCCGCGTGTCCCTGCCGTGCCAGCGCACGCCCGTGGCACCGTCGCCGTGGCCCGGCAAGCACGGAACGTGCTCCCTGCCGCCGACGTGCCGCGCCACCTCCGTTCCGTCGAGCTCACCCTCAGCACCAAGTCCCAGCCCGTTAGCGCCTAAATGGGACCGGTGGACCTCAACGACGAAGCCCTAGCCCCTAATCCCCCTGCACATCCCCGGCACCGCCGTAATCACTCGCCGGAGATCCCCGTTCACGGCAACCGCCTCGGGCTGCCTATAAAAAGGGCCCCCGAGCTCACCCTCGTGCACGCCTCATCCCCACTCCTCACCAACACCACACCAGGCCACTCGGAGGACCTCGAGGAGGTCTCCTCCCCCAACTCCGGCCGCCCCGATCCGCCTCGGCCGCCACCTCGATTCGCTCCGGTGAGGCCACCTCCGGCGCCCAAACCCCATCCGTCACTCCCTCTAGCTACCAGGAGCCTAACACCCTCCTCATTTTGATCTCTGCAGCCCTCTCCGACGAGTCCCTCGACCACCCGAGCCGCCGTCCGCCGGAGCAAAGCTCGCCGTCGACGTGGTACTCGCCGGCGACCAACCACCACCACCAATCGACGCGGAAGGATGCCCTGAGCACGGAGGTACCCTCCGATCCCCCTGCCTCGCCGTGGATCGCCGCCGGCGACCACCGCGGCTCTCGGGCACCGGCGAGATCTGCCGCCCCGTTCATATTTTCAAACCTGACAAGCGGGGCCCGCTGTCAGCCTCTCTGTCCTTCCTAAACGAAGCGTTTTCTGAAAACGTCTTCTGCCAAATACGCTTCCCCTTTGGGATGGCGTAGTTTCTGCCGAAACGTTTTCTGTTTTTATAAGCTAGCCCCTGGAAACTTTCTGTTTCATTACAGATGAGTCCCTGGGCTAAAACCCTTATAACTTTTAAGCAGAAAAGTATTTTTGATTGATTCTTTTTCTGTTCTCTTTAAAATTTTGTCTAGTTTTTTATCATATTTATTTGAAAAATATTTGGTATACTTCTGTGCACTCCTTGGTATTTACGATAGCGCATATATTTTCTTTATACCGTAGATACCGAAGGAGGTGACGGAGCCGCGAACTTCACCGAGCTAGGCTCCGACTACTCTGAACCAGGCAAGCATGTTTGAACTTTTGATATGATGAGTGTCTTGGCATGTTTTGCATTTAGTTAGTTTCATGGCATGTTGAGAAGCATATCGATGAACGTTATTTTATGCGATAATGAGGTAAGTGAGTTCGATGATCCATAAGTGGATGGATGTGAGTATGAATGGCCATGTGTTGGCATGAGGATGGGTGAGATGGCAGTGTTGTAGCATGCCAGTCTCATGCCGGACTATGTGACTTCAGTGTCAAACCGTGTCGGTCCAGTTCCTCTCATTTCCTTCCCTGTACTACCACATGTTTTCCGCAAGGAATATGGTTTAGTAAGTTGCAAACCGCTTTTCTGGTACACACCAAAAGGAGAGGCCGTGATGATGGTTCCATGGCCCTGGATTAAAGCCAGTCATCCGGTCAGGGGGCATGGGTGTTTCCGGTTGGGACCGAGAGGGGGGCACCCCTTAGAGCGCGCGTATATAAATTTGATCCCATGCTATTCGAGATTGTGATCTCTCCGTCTCAAAAGTTTTTCTTGGACGATGTCTAGGGTGATTCCTAGCATCGAGAGGTAGGATGGGTGTGTACTGGTTAGCTGTGTTTTCTTCCGAAATACCGTAAACGGAACTAGTCCTTCGTGACTACGGAAATCCGTTGGCTGTGGGAATAATTTTGTACAAACTCTGCAGAGTCATATATCCCTCCAAATCATCTATTCCATGTCCAAATTCGTATTATCTTGTCCTAACAATGACAGTTTTGATGACAGAGACTCCGGTGATTCGCATGAGTGCTAATTCCGGTTAAATGAATATTCCTGTGGATGGACTAACCCATTTATTCTCATGAATTAAATGTTTATTATGAGTATTATTTACTTATGAATCAAAGCCCTTTCTGTGATGTCGCCCCGACGTCCGACTGTGGCATTTCTTTTAAAGCCCTTTCTGTGATGTCGCCCCGACGTCCGACTGTGGCATTTCTTTTAAAGCCCTTTCTGTGATGTCGCCCCGACGTCCGACTGTGGCATTTCTTTTAAAGCCCTTTCTGTGATGTCGCCCCAACGTCCGACTGTGGCATTTCTTTTAAAGCCCTTTCTATGATGTCGACCCGACCTCCGACTGTGGCATTCCTTTTAAAGCCCTTTATGTGGTGTCGCTACGACGCCCGACTGTGGCATCTTTTCCCTATATTTATTTGTTCACCTTTCGAGGCGTCACTTCAGACACCCGATCGGTAATTATTCATGCTTTGTTGGGGTTTCAGGCGGACTACCGCCGTTTCCCTTTTACTTACCTTGTTATGCTAATTTTGAATGTACATTGGTGAATTTATTCATGCCGCATCCATGCAAGCATTTGTTATATCTTACGTCCGAACTGTCTTGCGAGTACTTTCAAAGTACTCACTGGCTTGTTGATTTGGCCAGATGCTGACGAAGGCGATCTCATGGATGAAGAGTTTGATAGCGAGTCCGACACTTAGAGGAGTCCCACTCAGTCTCGTGCGACCCTGGATTTGGTCACTGTTTTATATCCGCTTCCGCTACCAAATAAATTCATCGAGCCTCACCTCGACGCTCGATGAGATGATAGACTTAGAGTCTTGTATTTCTCTCCCCGCTGTGTTTTTCCACCACCGCCCTATCCTCGAGTCAGTAGTATGTCTCCACACCACTGTGTCATGTCCGCCATTATGTATAATTATTGGCGTGCTTGTAATAATTTGGTTGAGCAACCGCAGTTCGACCCTGTAATATATTTTATGCTACTGGCTTATTGTATCAAGAAATTGTCTACCAGTGAGGAGGATTTCTCTCATACTGGACTCAAAAGACTGGTTTCTCAATAAATATTTTTATTGGAAAACCGGTCGTGACAAGCTTGGTACCAGAGCCAGGCTGACTGTAGGAAGCCACTAGGTGCGATCGCTAATTAGTTATTAGCATGATAGAGCTAATTTATATTTTTGCAATTGTAGTCATTTTCTGTCAGTCAGCATAAATTTATGATCTGACCCTGCAGAATTTTTGCCTACTTTTGTAGATGGCCGACAACAGCTGCGAGTCTCAGACCTTCGCCAACGTGCCCGATGGGTTCGTCAAGCTTCTTTCTTTCATCGTTCAGGTCGCGATGGGGCCATCCGTGCGCCCAGTCTTCACACTCTGCCAGCACCGAGTCAACGACAGTCTGACCATGCACCAGGCCGCGGTGCAGTTCAAGGGAGGGCGTGGTGAGTTACGCCGCTTCCGGTTCGTGGGAAGAGCCATGCCTACGGAGAGGCATGCTATGCAGATGGCAGCCCGCGAGGCGATAGCTCGTCTCAGGGATGTCCTTCCCGTGATGAAGACTCGTCGTTACCGTTATCTTCCGTGCCATGTGCCTTACACCTGTCACTACGCATACTCCTGCCCCAGAGGAGAACGAGACGAGGCTTTTGAGATGCTCATTGAGTATCTCCGGGCCCTGGAGGCAGCCTTCGACAACCTGGTGGACGACTTCGTAGCTACCCGCATGGACTCAGTCCATGGCTGTGCTGCCAACAGGAGGGAGCTCCTACCCATCGCTCCGCCACTGACTTTGGTCTCGTCCTCAGCATCTTATACGCCTACTCGTCGCCTGCCTTCTACCGAAGAATTCAACCAAGTCATTGCACCCACTTCAGCGCGCACTGCACCACCCTTCGCGCCCGCTCCTGTACGTGTTGCTCCGCCCCTGGCAACCGCTCCGTCCACTCTGCGCAACACTACACGTATGGAGCCCATTAGCGAGGAGGAAGTCGAGTCCCCAACCTCGCTACGCCTCGCCCTCGGCAGGGCAAAGGAGGTCGTCAACATCTCTGCCTGAGTACGCTTAGCTGCCGTGTATTGTACCGCTTTGTAAGATATGTACATAGGTTGTGAGAAGTAGCCTGTTTGCGCATCATGTAGGATCTGGAGAAGTGCACTAGCCTAAATAACATGTCAGGATTATGTACGCATATCCTGAGTGATGTATTGTATAATTACCGCCCGCGTGTAAGATATGTAACGAGCAGTCCTTCTCCGTGCGCAAGTCGATTTGTTTTCTTAAGTAAGCTGAGTTATTTAATTCAATTTGCCAGCTTTATGCATTTATGGTTTTGTTTTGCGACTCTTTCCGCTTTTCTTATGAGTTTTACAAAAATATATCCCCAGAGTGAAAAATGTCTCGTCCTTGGACACGTTCCATGCCAACTCCACCAGAGGAAAATTATGATACACAACCCAACAACGAGTTCACTCAGGGACAGTCAAGCCAACAGGGCAGTGAATCGGCACTTTCACAAATGTGCCGCCTTTATGAGCAGAGTCAGCAACAACATCGTGAGATGATGAACCAAGTCATCAACATGGGGAATCATCATGGACAGTATCAGCAGCATTCCAAGTTATCTGAACTACAGAAGACACGTCCTCAAACATTTTCTCACACTGACAAGCCTCTTGAAGCCGAGGACTGGCTTCGAGATATGGAGAGGAAATTAATTATTGCAAAATGTTCAGATCTCGAGAAAGTACTATATGCTCCACACTATCTCACAGGAGCAGCCGCATCATGGTGGGAGAATTTTCTGCACATGCATCCCAACGAAAATGACATAACCTGGGATGATTTCAAGGAAGGTTTCCGTGGTGCACATATTCCTAAGAGTATTATGAAAATCAAGAAGAGAGAATTCGATGACCTCAAACAAAGGAACATGACAGTGTCAGATTACAACAGTCAATTTACCCTATTATCCCGCTACGCCAATGAGGAGCGTATGACTGAAATCAAGAAGATGGAGAAATTCCTTGACGGTCTGGCGCCCGCGCTTAAATGCCAACTGGTCGTGCACACTTTTCCTGATTTTAAAACACTGGTGGACAAAGCCATTACTCTGGAAAATGAGAGACGCAGTCTGGAAGATATCCGCAAGCGAAAAAGGGACCAGACTAATCACGCTCGCAATCACCGAAGCAAGACAGATTTTCAAAAGGGTGGGACACACAAATTCACATCCAATGTCTCACGCCCAATCAAGAATTTTCATGCAAGGGACAAGGAATTCACCTATCGCCCCGGCGTTACTTGTTACGCTTGTGGAGAAGAAGGGCACTATGCCAAACAGTGCCCCAAGCCAAGGAGTTCAACCCCAAAGCCGAACAACGGCGGCAATAATTCAGCGCCCAAGCGAAACAATTTCAATCCCAACAATAACCACAGGAAGGGTCATCTGAACCACGTAACCAAAGAGGAGGCACAAAATGCTCCGGATATCGTACTCGGTACGTTTCCTGTCAACACAATACCTGCAATGGTTTTGTTTGATTCTGGAGCTTCTCACTCTTTCATTTCGAAAAGTTTTGCTTTGCAAAATAATTTTTCGATGCTTCCTTTAGAGAAATCCATAATCATCAAGTCCCCTGGGATTCAGCAAGTTTCTCAGAATTACTGTCAGAATGTGGTCATTGAGTTCGAAGGATTGGAGTTTCACGCAAATCTTATTGTATTGGAAAATAAAGGACTGGATGTCATCCTAGGGATGGATTGGCTAACCACCAATAAAGGTTTTATCGACTGTTTCAACAGGACGGTGATTCTCACACACCACCAAGGGAAGACAATAAGAGTATCAGCCAAGGAAGGAAAAAGACCCCAGCAACCGAGATTAAATAAGGTGGACGTTTCTGAGCTAAACAAGGTTCTAGTAGTGTGTGAATTTCCAGATGTATTCCCTGAAGAGCTGCCAGGCATGCCACCAAACCGAGAAATAGAATTCCACATTGAGCTAGAACCAGGAACCGCCCCCATATACAAGAAACCATATAGAATGGCACCATCCGAGTTGGTCGAGTTGAAGAAGCAAATAAAGGAATTACTGGAAAAAGGATACATTCGAGCCAGCTCCTCACCTTGGGGATCACCAATTTTATTTGCCAAAAAGAAGGATGGAACGCTGAGATTGTGTATTGACTATCGAGCACTTAACATGGTCATAGTCAAAAACAAATACCCGATGCCAAGGATAAACAATTTGTTTGATCAACTTGCTCAGGCCAAAGTATTCTCAAAAATTGACTTAAGGTCAGGATACCATCAATTGAAGGTACAAACGGAAGATATCCCCAAGACAGCCTTCACCTCCAGATATGGACTGTACGAGTTCACAGTGATTCCTTTTGGATTAACTAACGCCCCAACATATTTTGTTCACCTCATGAACAAAGTATTTATGAAGTTTATGGACAAATTCGTCGTGGTATTCATCGATGATATTCTGGTATACTCCAAAACACCACAAGAGCATGCAGAACATCTCAGGATTGTGCTAGGAGAGCTAAGAAAACACAAATTGTATGCCAAGTTCAGCAAGTGCGAATTTTGGCTAAGACAAGTAGGTTTTCTAGGCCACGTGCTGACTCAAGACGGTAACGCAGTGGACCCAGAGAAAGTCAAGGCCGTACTTGGCTGGAAATCACCAGCCAGCGTAACGGACATACGAAGTTTCTTGGGAATGGCAGGATATTACCGCAGATTTATTGAAGGATTTTCCACCATAGCCAAGCCTATGACACAGTTGCTCAAGAAAGATAAGAAGTTTGAGTTGATAGAAGCCTGCGAGAAAAGTTTCCAAGAACTAAAGCGGAAGTTAACAACAGCACCGGTATTAATTGCACCCGACATACACAAGAATTTTGAAGTATATTGTGACGCGTCCAGAAAGGGTCTCGGATGCGTGTTGATGCAAGAAGGCAAGGTTGTCGCCTACGCTTCAAGGCAACTTCGCAAGCATGAGGAAGATTATCCCACTCATGACTTAGAAATGGCAGCAGTTATTCATGCACTCAAGGAATGGAGGCATTTCTTACTTGGGAATCGATGTGAAATATATACGGATCACAAAAGTCTCAAATATATTTTCACGCAGCCAGAACTAAATTTACGGCAACGACGCTGGTTGAATTGGTAAAGGATTATGATGTTGGGATCCATTACCATCCAGGGAAAGCAAATGTAGTGGCCGATGCCCTGAGTCGGAACCCCAGCTCCGACGGAAACTATCTGCACAGCTTGAGGCCCGAATTCCATCAAGAATTTGCCAAGCTCAACTTGATAATGGTAGCAGAAGGCACCATATCAAACTTGGAAATACAACCCAACCTTGTGGAGAAAATTAAAGAAGCTCAGCCCGTTCACCCCAGTATTGAAGGAATTAAAAGGAAGTTGAATATGGGCAAGGCCTCGGAATTCGTCATAGATAATGAAGGAATATTATGGTACGGAGAAAGGCTATGCGTGCCAAACATAGAAGACCTTAAACAGCAAATTTTAGCTGAAGCACACACCACTCCATATTCGATCCACCCTGGAGGAACCAAAATGTATAAGGATATTCAGGAAAGATTTTGGTGGCACGGTATGAAGAGGGACATAGACGCCTTCATTGCATGTTGCGACTCATGTCAACGCATAAA
This sequence comes from Triticum aestivum, assembly GCF_018294505.1. Taxonomy (NCBI): domain Eukaryota; kingdom Viridiplantae; phylum Streptophyta; class Magnoliopsida; order Poales; family Poaceae; genus Triticum; species Triticum aestivum. Next base: position 169,198,015 of record NC_057794.1, on the reverse strand, counting down.
AACTGAACATCAGAGACCAGCCGGACTACTGCAACCTAACAAAATACCTGAGTGGAAATGGGATGAAATAGGGATGGATTTTATTGTCGGACTACCTCAGTCACGACACGGGAATGATGCCATATGGGTCATCACTGACAGGTTGACCAAAGTGGCACACTTTATTCCAGTGAAGACAACCTACACCACTCAGAGGCTTGCCAGGATTTATCTTTCCCGCATAGTTTGTCTGCACGGTGTCCCGAAGACTATAATATCCGACAGAGGCACTCAGTTCGTCTCAAGATTTTGGGAGCATTTACAACAGGCTCTGGGAACCCAACTAGCCTTCAGTACCGCATACCATCCACAGACTGATGGACAAACAGAACGCGTAAACCAGATTTTAGAAGACATGCTGAGAGCATGTGTCCTCACCTACGGAACCAGTTGGGAAGAAAGCCTGCCATACGCCGAGTTCGCATACAACAATAGCTACCAGGCCAGCCTACAAATGGCACCATTTGAGGCTTTATACAGGCGAAGATGTCGTACCCCGCTAAATTGGTCAGAGACCGGAGACAGCCGCATATTCGGGCCAGACATGCTCAGAGAAGCCGAGGAAAAGGTCAAGCTAATCAGAGACCGACTTAAAACTGCCCAAAGTCGACAGAAGAGTTATTATGATCAGAAACATCGTAGGGTCAGCTTCGAACCCGGTGAGTTCGTATACCTGAGAGTATCCCCTATGAGAGGATTGCAACGATTCAAGATAAAAGGGAAGTTAGCACCGAGATTCATTGGACCATTTTGCATAGTGGCACGAAGAGGCACTGTAGCCTACCAGCTAGACTTACCCGAGGAATTATCCGATGTCCACGACGTGTTCCATGTCTCGCAATTGAGGAAGTACGTATGCAACCCAGAGAAACAAGTATCCCATGAAAACATTGATGTGCAGCCAGACCTCACTTATCGAGAACGTCCCGTAAGAATATTAGAGGAATCTGAAAGGAGGACCCGACAGAAGACCATCAAGTTTTTCAAAGTCCAGTGGAGCAATCACACCAACAGTGAAGCAACTTGGGAAAGCGAGGATTTTCTTCGGACAGAGCATCCACACTTATTTAAGGATCAGCTGAAATCTCGGGGACGAGATTTTTCCTATGGGGGTAGGTGTTGTGACACTCCAAAAATTTTATTTGGTTTTTTTATCAAAAACTTTGTGGTTTTTGAGGAGAGGCCTTTTTAAATTTTTCTTTTTCAGAAAAACCTTCCACTTAAAAACTTTCTTTGCTTTGGCAAGGATTTTATTTCTTTTCAAACTTTGGTGTTTGATCTTTTGGAACTTCTTCTCTGTAGGTTCTCTCTCAAATTTATTTTGGGAGTTTTAATTTGTTTTATTTTAAAATGAAGCTCTATGAAAATTTGGGGATTTTCATATCTTGGAACCACCCTTGACTTTGCATTGTTCCCATGTGGTAAAACCCCTACTTGAGCAATGAGAAGCCACTCCACCAAGTTTCAGCTCAAGGAAAAATCCCTAGATTCCAATTTCATTCTGTCGAACACCTTGCATGCACTGGTGCTGTTCAAAATTCAGAGAAGTTCAGTTTCAGTGTCGTTTGCGTTCGTCAGTTCCTCTCACGCGTAGACAGTGCACTTGGCACGTTCCTCGCAGCCTCTCCCTCCTGTCCGGAGCTTCACACGTGTGCGTGGAGCCTTCCTGGCGTCGGTAGCAACGACCCTCGCCGGCGTTGGGAGCTTCTGTGGTTGCTGCACCTCCCGTGGCGGCCAGCAAGGGCCCGAGCCCTCTCGCCATGCCACCCGGCGCCGCCCAAAGCCCCTTGGCTCTCCGCGTGTCCCTGCCGTGCCAGCGCACGCCCGTGGCACCGTCGCCGTGGCCCGGCAAGCACGGAACGTGCTCCCTGCCGCCGACGTGCCGCGCCACCTCCGTTCCGTCGAGCTCACCCTCAGCACCAAGTCCCAGCCCATTTAGCGCCTAAATGGGACCGGTGGACCTCAATGACGAAGCCCTAGCCCCTAATCCCCCTGCACATCCCCGGCACCGCCGTAATCACTCGCCGGAGATCCCCGTTCACGGCAACCGCCTCGGGCTACCTATAAAAAGGGCCCCCGAGCTCACCCTCGTGCACGCCTCATCCCCACTCCTCACCAACACCACGCCAGGCCACTCGGAGGACCTCGAGGAGGTCTCCTCCCCCAACTCCGGCCGCCCCGATCCGCCTCAGCCGCCACCTCGATTCGCTCCGGTGAGGCCACCTCCGGCGCCCAAACCCCGTCCGTCACTCCCTCTAGCAACCAGGAGCCTAACCCCCTCCTCATTTTGATCTCTGCAGCCCTCTCCGACGAGTCCCTCGACCACCCGAGCCGCCGTCCGTCGGAGCAAAGCTCGCCGTCGACGTGGTACTCGCCGGCGACCAACACCACCACCAATCGACGCGGAAGGATGCCCTGAGCACGGAGGTACCCTCCGATCCCCCTGCCTCGCCGTGGATCGCCGCCGGCGACCACCGCGGCTCTCGGGCACCGGCGAGATCTGCCGCCCCGTTCATATTTTCAAACCTAACAAGCGGGGCCCGCTGTCAGCCTCTCTGTCCTTCCTAAACGAAGCATTTTCTGAAAATGTCTTCTGCCAAATACGCTTCCCCTTTGGGATGGCGTAGTTTCTGCCGAAACATTTTCTGTTTTTATAAGCTAGCCCCTGGAAACTTTCTGTTTCATTACAGATGAGTCCCTGGGCTAAAACCTTTATAACTTGTAAGCAGAAAAGTATTTTTGATTGATTCTTTTTCTGTTCTCTTTAAAATTTTGTCTAGTTTTTTATCATATTTATTTGAAAAATATTTGGTATACTCTCTGTGCACTCCTTGGTATTTACGATAGCGCGTATATTTTCTTTATACCATAGATACCGAAGGAGGTGACGGAGCCGCGAACTTCACCGAGCTAGGCTCCGACTACTCTGAACCAGGCAAGCATGTTTGAACTTTTGATATGATGAGTGTCTTGGCATGTGTTGCATTTAGTTAGTTTCATGGCATGTTGATAAGCATATCGATGAACGTTATTTCATGCGATAATGAGGTAAGTGAGTTCGATGATCCATAAGTGGATGGATGTGAGTATGAATGGCCATGTGTTGGCATGAGGATGAGTGAGATGGCAGTGTTGTAGCATGCCAGTCTCATGCCGGACTATGTGACTTCAGTGTCAAACCGTGTCGGTCCAGTTCCTCTCATATTTCTTCCCTGTACTACCACATGTTTTCCGCAAGGAATATGGTTTAGTAAGTTGCAAACCGCTTTTCTGGTACACACCAAAAGGAGAGGCCGTGATGATGGTTCCATGGCCCTGGATTAAAGCCAGTCATCCGGTCAGGGGGCATGGGTGTTTCCGGTTGGGACCGAGAGGGGGCACCCCTTAGAGCGCGCGTATATAAATTTGATCCCATGCTATTCGAGATTGTGATCTCCCCGTCTCAAAAGTTTTTCTTGGACGATGTCTAGGGTGATTCCTAGCATCGAGAGGTAGGATGGGTGTGTACTGGTTAGATGTGTTTTCTTCCGAAATACCGTAAACAGAACTAGTCCTTCGTGACTACGGAAATCCGTTGGCTGTGGGAATAATTTTGTACAAACTCTGCAGAGTCATATATCCCCTCCAAATCATCTATTCCATGTCCAAATTCGTGTTATCTTGTCCTAACAATGACAGTTTTGATGACAGAGACTCCGGTGATTCGCATGAGTGCTAATTCCGGTTAAATGAATATTCCTGTGGATGGACTAACCCATTTATTCTCATGAATTAAATGTTTATTATGAGTATTATTTACTTATGAATCAAAGCCCTTTCTGTGATGTCGCCCCGACATCCGACTGTGGCATTTCTTTTAAAGCCCTTTCTGTGATGTCGCCCCGACGTCTGACTGTGGCATTTCTTTTAAAGCCCTTTCTGTGATGTTGCCCCGATGTCCGACTGTGGCATTTCTTTTAAAGCCCTTTCTGTGATGTCGCCCCGACGTCCGACTGTGGCATTTCTTTTAAAGCCCTTTTCTGTGATGTCGCCCCGACGTCCGACTGTGGCATTTCTTTTAAAGCCCTTTCTGTGATGTCGACCCGACGTCCGATTGTGGCATTCCTTTTAAAGCCCTTTATGTGGTGTCGCTACGACGCCCGACTGTGGCATCTTTTCCCTATATTTATTTGTTCACCTTTCGAGGCGTCGCTTCAGACACCCGATCGGTAATTATTCATGCTTTGTTGGGGTTTCAGGCGGACTACCGCCGTTTCCCTTTTACTTGCCTTGTTATGCTAATTTTGAATGTACATTGGTGAATTTATTCATGACGCATCCATGCAAGCATTTGTTATATCTTACGTCCGAACTGTCTTGCGAGTACTTTCAAAGTACTCACTGGCTTGTTGATTTGGCCAGATGCTGACGAAGGCGATCTCATGGATGAAGAGTTTGATAGAGAGTCCGACACTTAGAGGAGTCCCAGTCATTCTCGTGCGACCCTGGATTTGGTCACTGTTTTATATCCGCTCCCGCTACCAAATAAATTCATCGAGCCTCACCTCGACGCTTGATGAGATGATAGACTTAGAGTCTTGTATTTCTCTCCCCGCTGTGTTTTTCCACCACCGCCCTATCCTCGAGTCAGTAGTATGTCTGCACACCACTGTGTCATGTCCAACATTATGTATAATTATTGGCGTGCTTGTAATAATTTGGTTGAGCAACTGCAGTTCGACCCTGTCATTTATTTTATGCTACTGGCTTATTGTATCAAGAAATTGTCTACCAGTGAGGAGAATTTCTCTCATACTGGACTCAAAAGACTGGTTTCTCGATAAATATTTTTATTGGAAAACCGGTCGTGACAGCGGGACCCCGAGCTCGCTAGGGTGGTCGGGAGGGGCAGCAGCGGCTTGGGAGCGCGGGGCGGGCAGCAACGGCGGCAACCAGAGCACGGCAAAGGCGGCAAGGGTTCGTCCTTCAAACAAAACGAGGCAGGAGCGGGTCAGGGGGCGAGCTAGGGGTGGCGCTTGGCGCTAGGGGCGCTCTGGAGCGCGCCCACCGCACCCGCTGGAGCTGGAGAGCTCGAGCGGCTCGCTTAGCGGTCATATATATGGCCGGAGCACGAGGGCAGGGCCAGCTAGCTAGAGAGCACGCGAGGACACGGGGAGAGAGGGGAGTCTATAGGGAGCTCACCAGGCCCTGCAGGTGTGCGCACGCGTGCTCGGGGAGGGCTCGATGGAGAGAATCGACGGCAGCAACGATGGAGGTCTGAGGTTGAAGAAGGGGTCGGTCGCGTCGATGCAGGCGCTCCGGATGGGGACGAGGCAGTCAACGACGATGGAGCTGCTGGACAGGTCGGCAAGGCGAGGCGAGACCGGTGGCTACGCGGGCGAGCAAGCGGACGAGACGGTAGTGGCGGCCATGGCGGAGAGGAGAAGCAGCAGCGTGTGGGGAGGGGGAAAGATCTCGGCAGAACCCAGGGCGTCGATGCCGGCGTCCTTACCCTCCCCGCGGTGCCTGTACCGGCGTGGTCGGCGAGGTGGGTTCGGCGGCGACCAGCCCTTGTAGCGACCAGGTCAGTCGAACAGGGAAGACGACCCGAGGGGAGTGGGATGGTTGGGCCGGCCTGTTAGTCCAAGGCCCAGTGGGATGGTTTTCTCTTTTATTTAAACAACTTCGCTTTTTTGTTTTTTTAATCAGAGATGGGAAAGAAAAATATTGGGCATGCCATTTTCTTTGGAAAAATATGGGAAGTGCCCCTTTTATTCCCTGGTGATATTAGACAGTGCCACGAATATTTTGGAGACCAGAAGAATTTATTTGGTATTTTCCATAAATAGGATAGCATTTAAAAATACTGAATTGGGGCTGTTATAATTGCTAATGCTCATCTGTGCACAAAAGTGATGTTGTGTTCCTTAACAAAGGAGTGTTATGGAATTTTTGACAAATGATGAACACTTTTCCAGCAACTTTTGAGCAACTTCAAACTTCACTTGAATTTGAATTGACTAGAATTTCAAATGGGATAATGAACAAGGTGATTAGGCACTGTTTGGAAAAATGAGTAGCTTAATCATAGGGGGGTACTGTAGCATGACAATGGGGGTGTTACAAGTCTCCATCATCCTTTCCTCATTGGGACAATGCTCTAATAATGACGATCATCACACTGCTTTTTACTTACAACTCAACAATTACAACTCAATACTTAGAACAAAATATGACTCTATGTGAATGCCTCCGGCTGTGTACCGGGATATGCAATGAATCAAGAGCGACATGTATGAAAAAATTATGAACGGTGGCTTTGCCACAAATACGATGTCAACTACATGATCATGCATGGCAATATGACAATGGTGAAGTGTGTCATAACAAATGGAACGGTGGAAAGTTGCATGGCAATATATCTCGGAATGACTTTGGAAATGCCATAATAGGTAGGTATTGTGGCTGTTTTGAGGAAGGTGTATGGTGGGTTTATGGTACCGGTGAAAGTTGTGCGGTACTAGAGAGGCTAGCAATGGTGGAAGGGTGATGGTGCGTATAATCCATGGACTCAACATTAGTCATAAAAAACTCACATACTTATTGCAAAAATCTATTAGTTATCGAAACAAAGTACTACACGCATGCTCCTAGGGGGGATAGATTGGTAGGAAAAGACCATCGCTCATTCCCGGCCGCCACTCATAAGGAAGGCAATCAATAAATAAATCATGCTCCGACTTCATCACATAACGGTTCACCATACATGCATGCTACGGGAATCACAAACTTCAACACAAGTATTTCTCAAATTCACAACTACTCAACTAGCATGACTCTAGTATCACCATCTCCATATCTCAAAACAATCATCAAGTATCAAACTTCTCTTAGTATTCAATGCACTTATATGAAAGTTTTTATAATGCCTAAAAGAAAATTGCCATGTTGTTCTAAAGGACTCTCAAAATAATATAAGTGAAGCATGATAGATCAATTATTTCTATAAAATAGAACAACCGCCATGCGCTAAAAGATATAAGTGAAGCACTAGAGCAAAAACTATATAGCTCAAAAGATATAAGTGAAGCACAGAGAGTATTCTAATAAATTCCGATTCATGTGTCTCTCTCTCAAAAGGCATGTACAACAAGGATGATTATGGTAAACTAAAAAGAAAAGACTCAAATCATATAAGACGCTCCAAGCAAAACACATATCGTGTGGTGAATAAAAATATAGCGCCAAGTAAAGTTACCGATGAACGAAGACAAAAGAGGGGATGCCTTCCCGGGCATTCCCAAGCTTAGGCTTTTTGGTGTCCTTGGAATTTCCCTTGGGGTGCCTTGGGAATCCCCAAGCTTAGGCTCTTGCCACTTGTGACGCCCCCGATTCAATCGTGCACTAATCATACACGCAAACTTGTACGATCAAGATCAGGGACTCACGGGAAGATACCACAACACAACTCTACAAATAAAATAAGTCATACAAGCATCATATTACAAGCCAGGGGCCTCGAGGGCTCGAATACAAGAGCTCAATCATAGACGAGTCGGCGGAAGCAACAATATCTGAGTACAGACATAAGTTAAACAAGTTTGCCTTAAGAAGGCTAGCACAAACTAGGATACAGATCAAAAGAGGCGCATGCCTCCTACCTGGGATCCTCCTAAACAACTCCTGGTCGTCGTCAGCGGGCTGCACGTAGTAGTAGGCACCTCCCGAGTAGCAGTAGTCGTCATCGATAGTGGCGTCTGGCTCCTGGGCTCCAACATCTGGTCGCAGCAATCGGGTATAGGAAAGGGGAAAAGGGGAAGCATAGCAACCGTGAGTACTCATCCAAAGTACTCGCAAGCAAGGAGCTACACTACATATGTATGCATTAGTATCAAATGGAATAAGGGTATCATATGTGGACTGAACTGCAGAATGCCGGAATAAGAGGGGGATAGCTAGTCCTATCGAAGACTACGCTTCTGGCCACCTCCATCTTGCAGCATGTAGAAGAGAGCAGAAGGTAAGTCCACCAAGTAGCATCATGTAGCATAATCCTACCGATGATCGTCCCCTCGTTGCCCTGTGAGAGAGCGATCACCGATTGTATCTGGCACTTGGAAGGGTGTGTTTTATTAAGTATTCGGTTCTAGTTGTCATAAGGTCAAGGTACATCTCCAAGTCATCCTGTTACTGAAGATCACGGCTATTCGAATAGATTAACTTCCCTGCAGGGGTGCACCACATAACCCAACACGCTCGATCCCATTTGGTCGGACACACTTTCCTGGGTCATGCCTGGCCTCGGAAGATCAACACGTCGCAGCCCTACCTAGGCACAACAAAGAGGTCAGCACGCCGGTCTAAATCCTATGGCGCAGGGGTCTGGGCCCATCGCCCATTGCACACCTGCATGTTGCGAGGGCGGCCAGAAGCAGACCTAGCCTAGTAGGTGTTCCAGTCCAATCCGCACGCGCCGCTCAGTCGCTGACGTCACGAAGGCTTCGGCTGATACCACGATGTCGAGTGCCCATAACTGTCCCCGCGTAGATGGTTAGTGCGTATAGGCCAATGGCCAGATCCAGATCAAATACCAAGATATCATTAAATGTGTTATCTTGAAATAACCGCGAACACCGACCAGGGCCAGGCCCACCTCTCTCCTAGGTGGTCTCAACCTACCATGTCGCTCCGCCACAAAGATCCACTCAGAGGGCCGTCGGGACAAACGTCCTTTCGGACCCAATCCGTGAATCACTCGCGGGTACTCCTATGAGCCGACCCGTCTTTAGTCACCACAAGTATCATATATTATGTATATAAGTATATACCCGTGACTACCTCCCGAGTGATCACGGCCTGATAGTATAGCATAGCAGACGGACAAGAATGTAGGGCCACAGATGGCAAACTAGCATCCTATACTAAGCATTAGGATTGCAGGTAAAGGTAACAACAGTAGTAGCAAGGACAGGCTATACATCAGGATAGGATTAACGGGAAGCAGTAACATGTTACCCTACTCTAATGCAAGCAGTATAGAGAAGAGTAGGCGATATCTGGTGATCAAGGGGGGGCTTGCCTGGTTGCTCTAGCAAGAGAGAGGGGTCGTCAACACCGTAGTCGTACTGGGTAGCAGCGGCATCGGTCTCGGTGTCTAGCGAGAGAAGAGGGGGAAGAAACAATAAATATAATGCAAACAAATGCATGACGATGCATGACATGACAAAGCGTGATGCTAGGAGTGCCTTAATGCGGTACGAGGTGGTACCGGTGAAGGGGGCAAACATTCGGGAAATTATCCCTGGTGTTTCGCGTTTTCGGACAGATTAACCGGAGGGGGAAAGTTGTGTGTTTGCGATGCTAGGGATGTGTGGCGGATGAATGGGCTGCGTATCCGGATTCGTCACGTCGTTCTGAGCAACTTTCATGTTGAAAATAATTTAATCCAAGTTACGGATTAAAAGATATGATTTTCTAAAGATTTTATTAATTTCTGGAATTTAATTAATTATTTAATTTAATTCGAAATTGGATTTATGACATCAGCATGATGTCATGCTGACGTCAGCAGTCAATAGGGGTTGACTGGTCAAACTGACGCATGGGTCCAGTGGGACCCACCTGTCATACTCTGTTAGGTTAATTAGGGTTTAGTTAATTGATTAGGTTAATCTAATCAGGATTAATTAGTTTAATTAATTCTTTAATTAATTAATTATGATTAATTAATTAATTATTAATTTTATTTATTATTATTTTTTTAATCCCCTTTTTAAACGTTCTGTGGGCGGGGCCCATATGTCATAGGCCCTGGGGGCCTTTAGCAGGCAACAGCCTTAGCGGGCAGCGGGCGCCAGGCGCGGTTCGGGCACTGCCCGAGCGGGTGCTCCGGCCTGGTGCCGGTGGCCACAGCCGCAGCCGGAGCAGAGCGGCGCGGCGAGCAGGGCAGTAGGCAGCGATCAGGGGGCGCGAGGCGACGACGGGCGGCAGAGCACGAACCGACGCGAAGCTGCAGCATCGGTGGCTGCAGCGGCGCCGGCAACAGCAGTAGCGCGGCACGGGGCGGCGAGCACGGGCGGTCGCGGGGAGGAGTGATACGTCTCTGTCGTATCTACTTTTCCAACCACTTTTTGCCCTTGTTTTGGACTCTAACTTGTATGATTTGAATGGACCTAACCCGGACTGACGCTGTTTTCAGCAGAATTGCCATGATGTTGTTTTATGTGTAGAAAACAAAAATTCCCGGAATGACCTAAAACTCCACGGAACATCTTAGAAAAAATAAGAAAAATCCTCGCCAAAGATGAAGACCAGGGGGCCCACACCATGCCCACGAGGGTGGGGGGCGCGCCCTCCCCTCTAGGGCGCGCCCCCTACCTCGTGGGCCCCCTGGATGCCCTCCGACGCCAACTCCAACTCTATATATTTGCTTTCGGAGAGAAAAAATCGGAGAGAAGAAATCATCGATGCTTTATGATACGGAGCCACCGCCAAGCCCTAAAACCTCTCGGGAGGGCTGATCTGGAGTCCGTTCGGGGCTCCGGAGAGGGGGATTCATCGCCGTCGTCATCATCAACCATCCTCCATCACCAATTTCATGATGCTCACCACTGTGCGTGAGTAATTCCATCGTAGGCTTGCTGGACGGTGATGGGTTGGATGAGATTTATCATGTAATCGAGTTAGTTTTGTTAGGGTTTGATCCCTAGTATCCACTATGTTCTGAGATTGATGTTGCTATGACTTTGCTATGCTTAATGCTTGTCACTAGGGCCCGAGTGCCATAATTTCATATCTGAACCTATTATGTTTTCGTGAATATATGTGAGTTCTTGATCCTATCTTGCAAGTCTATAGTCACCTACTATGTGTTATGATCCGGCAACCCCGAAGTGACAATAATCGGGACCACTCCCGGTGATGACCATAGTTTGAGGAGTTCATGTATTCACTATGTGCTAATGCTTTGTTCTAGTTCTCTATTAAAAGGAGGCCTTAATATCCCTTAGTTTCCAATAGGACCCCGCTGCCACGGGAGGGTAGGACAAAAGATGTCATGCAAGTTCTTTTCCATAAGCACGTATGACTATATACGGAATACATGCCTACATTACATTGATGAATTGGAGCTAGTTCTGTGTCACCCTATGTTATGACTGTTACATGATGAACCGCATCCGGCATAATTATCCATCACTGATCCGGTGCCTACGAGTTTTCCATATACTGGTTTACGCTTATTTACTTTCCTGCTGCTACTGTTACAATCACTACAAAATACCAAAAACATTATTTTTGTTGTCTTTACTTTTGTTGCTGCTACCACCACTATCATATTACTGTGCTACTAAACACTTTGCTGCAGATACTAAGTTTCCAGGTGTGGTTGAATTGACAACTCAGCTGCTAATACTTGAGAATATTCTTTGGCTCCCCTTATGTCGAATCAATAAATTTGGGTTGAATACTCTACCCTCGAAAGCTGTTGCGATCCCCTATACTTGTGGGTTATCAAGACCAATTTCTGGCGCCGTTGTCGGGGAGCATAGCTCTATTCTTTGAGTCATTTGGGATTTATATCTGCTAGACACTATGAAGAACTTGAAAGACGCTAAGACAACAATTTATCCCTCAACTACGAGGGGAGGTAAGGAACTGCCATCTAGCTCTACACTTGATTCACCTTCTGTTATGAGTAAGCTAGCGACACCTAAACCTGCTTCTGCTATTAGTTCCGATATGTCGCATGTTATTGATGATGCCACTTCTGCTATGCATGATACTTATGATGAAACTGCTTCTATGCCTGATACTACTATGCCCCTTGGTGAATTTCTTGATGAACAAATTGCTAGGGCTAGAGAAAAAGAATTATTGAATCTGAATACGATGATGAAAGTGATGATGAAAATATGCCTGTTATTCCCGAGGGCTATCTTTTTGATATGGAATCTTCTGCCGCTATTTTAGCTTGCAAAGATAGATATGAGCTCAAGAGGTTATTAGTGAAATGGAACAAAGAATCACTTAGAGATAAAATGAAACCCCACCCTGCTTTTGCTACTTCACCTATATGTGTTCCTGATAAGGATTATGAATTCTCTGTTGATCCTGATATAATTACTTTGGTTGAATCTGATCCATTTTATGGCTATGAATCTGAAACTGTTGTCGCACATCTTACTAAGTTAAATGATATAGCTACCCTGTTCACTAATGATGAGAGATCGCGTTACCTCTATATACTCAAAATATTTCCGTTCTCATTAAAGGGTGATGCTAAGATATGGTTTAATTCTCTTGATCCTAGTTGTGTGCGTAGTCCCCAGGATATGATTTATTACTTCTCTGCTAAATATTTCCCTACTCATAAGAAACAAGCTACTTTGAGAGAAATATACAACTTCGTGCAAATTAAAGAAGAGAGTCTCCCACAAGCTTGGGGGAGGCTTCTCAAGTTACTTAATGCTTTGCCTGATCATCCTCTTAAGAAACCTGAAATACTTGATATCTTTTATAATGGACTAACCGATGCTTCTATAGATTACCTGGATAGTTGTGCTGGTTCTCTTTTCAGGGAAAGAACACCGAATGAAGCTGAAATTATATTGAATAACATCTTGACAAATGAAATTAATTGGGCACCTCCTGAGCCAGCTCCTGAGCCAGCTCCTGCTCCAATTATTGAGTCTATTCCTAAACCAACTCCAAAGAAGAGAGGTGTTCTATTCCTCAGTCCCGAAGATATGCAAGAGGCAAAGAAATCTATGAAAGAGAAAGGTATTAAAGCTGAAGACGTTAAGAATTTACCTCCTATTGAAGAAATACATGGTCTTAATTCACCGTCTGTTGACGAAACTTATAATCTCAATTCTTTATTTATTAAAGAACCTCCTGATCCCGATATCCCGACACAGGTAGTAAAGGTAAATTCTCTCTATAGATATGATAAAGCTGAAGTTCCTCCTACTAAAATTGATGGTCAGTGCTTGGATGAGTTTGATAACATTATGTTTAAGCAAGACGACTTCAATGCTTATTTTGGTAGACAATTAAAAGAAAATGCTTATATGATTAGACACTTGGGTGATTATATGGCTAATATTAAAGGTGAACTTAAACTTGTTAGCAAACATGCTTCTATGGTTACCACGCAAGTAGAACAAGTGCTTAAAGCTCAAAAAGAAGTTCTTGATGAAATGAATAGTAAGAAAAATGATTATGCTGTTAGAGTGGCCACTAGAACTGGTATTATGACTCAGGAACCTTTGTATCCTGAAGGCCACCCTAAGAGAATCGAGCAAGATTCTCAGAGAAATAATATTGATGTTCCTAGTTCTTCTAAAAAGAAGAAAAAGGAAAATGATAGAACTGTGCAAACTTCTAGTGAACCTATTGCTGAACCACCTGATAATCCAAATGATATCTCTATGTCTGATGCTGAAACACAATCTGGTAATGAACATGAACCTAATGAAAATATTAATGATGATGTTCATGATGATGCTCAACCTAGTAATGACAATGATGTAGAAATTGAACCTGTTTTTGATCTTGATAACCCACAATCAAAGAATCAATGTTATGATAAAAGAGACTTGGTTGCTAGGAAACATGGTAAAGAAAGGGAACCTTGGGTTCAGAAACCCATGCCTTTTCCTCCAAAACCATCCAAGAAAAAGGATGATGAGGATTTTGAGCGCTTTGCTGAAATGATTAGGCCTATCTTTTTGCGTATGTGATTAACTGATGTGCTCAAAACAAATCCTTATGCTAAATATATGAAGGATATATTACTAATAAAAGAAAGATACCGGAAGCTGAGATTTCCACCATGCTTGCTAATTATACTTTTAAGGGTGGAATACCAAAGAAACTTGGAGATCCCGGAGTACCTACTATACCTTGCTCCATTAAAAGAAATTATATTAAAACTGCTTTATGTGATCTTGGAGCCGGTGTTAGTGTTATGCCTCTCTCTTTATATCGTAGACTTGACTTGAATAAGTTGAAACCTACCGAAATATCTTCGCAAATGGATGATAAATCAACTGCTATACCTGTCGGTATTTGTGAGGATGTGCCTGTTGTGGTTGCAAATGTTACTATTTTAACGGACTTTGTTATTCTTGATATTCCCGAGGATGATAGTATGTCTAATATTCTTGGAAGACCTTTTCTTAATACTGCAGGGGCTGTTATTGATTGCAACAAAGGCAATGTCACTTTTCATGTTAATGGTAATGAGCATATGGTACACTTTCCGAGGAAACAACCTCAAGTTCATAGTATCAATTCCATTGGAAAAATTCCATCGATTATAATTGGAGGTATTGAATTTCATCTTCCTACTGTCAAAAAGAAATATGATATACTTATTATAGGGGATGTTCATATCCCCGTTGAGGTAACTTAGTGTTATTCGAAATTTCTTCGGTTTTATGATTATCGGAATGAGTTTGTTAACAAGACTTGATCAACCTTGTTAGTGGATTCTTTTTGATGAGCATGAGATGGATGAAACTAGAAGCACAACCTTCTGTACCCTCTCTATATTTTCTGTTAATTAGTAGAAATAAAGTAAAAATAGTATTTTTCTGTCTGTTTCCTGGCTTATCTGTGCAATATAAAAATATCCCGAAAATAAAAGTCCTCAGAATGACATGCCAATTCAATATGATTTTTTTGGGAATATTTGAGGATTTACTGTGCAAAAATTACCGCGGGAGGAGCTGCCACCTGGCCACGAGGGTGGTGGGCGCCCTTCCCCCCCTCTAGGGCGCGCCCCCTTGCCTTGTGGGCCCATGGTGGCCCTCCTCCACTTATCCCAGCACCCATCTTCTTCCTCTGTCTCACACAAACCCGAAAAACCAACTCAAGCACGAGTTCCAGCCACTTTTGTTGTGATTTTCGATCTCCTTGCTCAAAGCACCTCTCGCAAAACTGCTTGGGGAGATTGTTCCTTGGCATGTGACTCCTCCATTGGTCCAACTAGTTATTGTTCTAGTGCTTTATTCTTTGCAAATTTGTGCTGCATAGGTGACCATGTTCTTGAGCTTGCATGTCAAATTTATATGGTTTCAAGTAGTTCTAATGCTTGATATAGGCTCTAGGCACTTGTAGGAGTAGTTGCTATCAGTTTTATTGAAGTTGGTTCACTTTTGTTTGAAGTTACTAAAATTTTCAGAATTTTTCAGAGAAAAACAATATGCTTAGGAAGATGTTCCAAGGTGATTCCTCTAAGAAGCAAGGACCCAGGATTGCTATGCGCGATGCTGACGAGGATCCACCAAGAGACGCTCTAGTACGGCCTTGCGAATGGCCGTCGGAAAATTTTATGGACCGTGCGGGAATTAAAGAAGAATTCAAAGCATATTTGCGCAATGCTGGTCTTGAGGATTTTGAGGCTAACAAATGCCCCCAGTATAATGATCTCACAAGTTCATTTGTGAGGAGGTTTGAGTATTCATCTTCGCGTAATTCTCCTTCAGTCATGTTTGATCTCTATGACAAATCTTATACCATGGACTTAGAGGATTTCACTTCTGCTTGCAAACTTCCATCATGGGGTAGTGTTAGGGATCCCCCTAAATCTGAATTTAGAAACTTTCTTGCTAGTATAACTGTGGGGAATCTAGAGATATAATGCAGGCTACCATAGGGAGCATTCACTTTCCTGCTATACATTATTTTGCTCTTTTCATCGGTAGATGCATAAATGCTAAGGATGAAGCATGTCACATGTGTGTCCCTGATCTTAGCATTCTTAGGAGTGCTGTGTTAGGAGACCAATATTATCATATGGGAGCCATTGTAGCTCGTAGGTTGCATCATAATAGACATAATGGAGATTTCTTTGGAGGAATTTATCCAACCCACTTAGCTCATTTTCTTGAGATAGACATTCGTGAGGGTGATACGGAGTTGTCTCCTGCATATTTAGATTATAACTCTATGGCTTCGCACTAGTTTGTCGAGAGGCCTGAATCACCTCTCTTATATCGTTTAATTTTTGATAAACGACATGTTTTCCGTATTACTCTCCCTGCTCCTGCCTTCTTTGATTTACAGACAAAAAGAAGATATGTTATTACCAGAGAGGAGGCAGAAGAATATGAGAGGAGAACGGAGGCAGCTCGACTCCACGCTGCAGCTCAGCAGGCGATAACCACTGCACATCAGTATGATCCCAACTATTCTTTGTCGCAGTACGACCCTAGCTACACCTACGGGTACCCGCCAGGCTATCCCTGGCAATAGACCAACTTAGGCCAAAAGACTAAGCTTGAGGGAGTACGTATTTCTCACCGACATTACATTTATGCTCACACACACTCATTGCTAGATGTCGGTGCTCATACTCTTTCACTGTAATATCCATGCTAGTGTATTTTCTTTTTCCTGCTTTCTTCTTGTGTGTTTGTTAAACCTTAAGAAAAAGCAAAAAAATTAGTAGTAGTTTATTTTTCTGCTGTAGTAGTAATAATTAAAAAGAAAACCAAAAATATTTCCTGTTCTTCTTTTGCTTGTTGGGAGCTTTCCCGTGTAAATAGTTTTATTTCTTTTCTTTCCTTTGGGGGTCAGTAGGAGAAGACCATGATTAAATTGTTGAAGTGGCTCTTATATGCATTATTGTTGAATTAACCAAGAGCCCATATTGCCTTGTCTTCTCCTGTTTATTTAATGTTCACAGGTTCCAACTTAGTCCACTGTACGTACACTCTTATTATTATTCACACCGTTCGGCCGTGCAAGTGAAAGGCAATTATGATGATATATGATGGAATGACTGAGATGAGAAAAGCTGGTATGAACTCGACCTCTTTTGTTTTTGTAAATATGATGAGCCCCTCGTTCTTGATTCAACTTATTATGAATAAACATGTTTCCAATGACAATTAGAGATCGTAGTTGCTTGTGCCATGCTTGATTAGATATGAGTTATAATGATTTACTTTGTGTGCCAACATGCTATTGAGATGGTTATGATGGGGTATGATAGGGTGGTATCCTCCTTTGAATGATTTAAGTGACTTGACTTGGCACATGTTCATGCATGTAGTTGAAACAAATCAACATAGTCTTCACGATATTTATGTTCATGGTGGATTATATCCTACTCATGCTTGCATCCAATGTTTATTAATTTTAATGCATGTACATGGCTGTTGTCGCTCTCTAGTTGGTCGCTTCCCAGTCTTTTGCTAGCCTTCACTTGTACTAAGAGGGAATACTGCTTGTGCATCCAATCCCTAAAACCCCAAAGTTATTCCAGATGAGTCCACTATACCTTCCTATATGCGGTATCTACCTGCCGTTGCAAGTAAATTTGTATGTGCCAAACTCTAAACCTTCAAATAAACATTTTGTTTTGTATGCTCGAATAGCTCATGTATCAACCAAGGCTGTCCTTATCTTCCATGTTAGGCGGGTTATTCTCGAGAGGAGTGGACTCCGCTCCTCACTCACGAGAAAATGGCTGGTCACCGGGATCCCCAGTCCCATGCTTTATTCAAACTAAATCAAAATTAATTGCAAAACAAAACCCCCCTGGGACCTGATGTATGTTGGTGGCACTCGTTGTTTCGAGCAAGCCATGGATTGATGTTTGTTGGTGGAGGGGGAGTATAAACTTTACCATTCTGTTTGGGAACCGCCTATAATGTGTGTAGCATGGAAGATATCGCCATCTCTTGGTTGTTATGTTGACAATGAAAGTATACCGCTCAAAATACAATTTATCTTTATTACAAAACCGAGCTCTAGCACCTCTACGAATCCCTGCTTCCCTCTGCGAAGGGCCTATCCATTTACTTTCATGTTGAGCCATCACCCTCTTATTAAAAAACACTAGCTGGAGAGCACAGCTGTCATTTGCATTCATCACTATTAACCTATGTTGGGTGTGACTATGATTGGATCTCTTTTACCATGAATTACAATGTCTAGTCAGTCCTTGATCTTTAAAGGTGCTCTGCATTTATGTTTTGCGATCGCAGAAAGGGCTAGCGAGATACCATCTTGTTATATCATATTATGATTGTTTTGAGAAAGTATTGTCATCCGAGATTTATTATTATGGCTTGCTAGTTGATTATGCTATTGATATGAGTAATTTTGAGACCTGAGAATTATTGCAAATGTGGTTAGTTATGATCTATGCTGAAAACTTGAATGCTGGCTTGACATAGTTACAGCAACAAGAGCAAACAGAGTTTGTAAAAGTTTTTCTTTCTTTCTTTCAGTTTGTCAACTGAATTGCTTGAGGACAAGCAAGGGTTTAAGCTTGGGGGAGTTGATACGTCTCCATCGTATCTACTTTTCCAAACACTTTTGCCCTTGTTTTGGACTCTAACTTGTATGATTTGAATGGAACTAACCCGGACTGACGCTATTTTCAGCAGAATTGCCATGGTCTTGTTTTATGTGCAGAAAACAAATATTCTCGGAATGACCTGAAACTCCACGGAACATCTTAGAAAAAATAATGAACAATCCTCGCCAAAGATGAAGACCAGGGGGCCCACACCCTGTCCAGGAGGGTGGGGGCGCCCCCCCTCCCTAGGGCGCGCCCCCTAGCTCGTAGGCCCCTGGATGCCCTCCGACGCCAACTCCAACTCTATATATTTGCTTTCAGAGAGAAAAAATCAAAGAGAAGAAATCATCGCGTTCTACGATTCGAAGCCGCCGCCAAGCCCTAAAACCTCTCGGGAGGGCTGATCTGGAGTCCGTTCGGGGCTCCGGAGAGGGGGATTCGTCGCCGTCGTCATCATCAATCATCCTCCATCACCAATTTCATGATGCTCACCGCCGTGCGTGAGTAATTCCATCATAGGCTTGCTGGACGGTGATGGGTTAGATGAGATTTATCATGTAATCGAGTTAGTTTTGTTAGGGTTTGATCCCTAGTATCCACTATGTTCTGAGATTGATGTTGCTATGACTTTGTTATGCTTAATGCTTGTCACTAGGGCCCGAGTGCCATGATTTCAGATATGAACCTATTTTGTTTTCATGAATATAGTTGAATTCTTGATCCTATCTTGCAAGTCTATAGTCACCTACTATGTGTTATGATCCGGCAACCCCGAAGTGACAATAATCGGGACCACTCCCGGTGATGACCATAGTTTGAGGAGTTCATGTATTCACTATGTGCTAGTGCTTTGTTCCGATTCTCTATTAAAAGGAGGCCTTAATATCCCTTAGTTTCCAATAGGACCCCACTGCCATGGGAGGGTAGGACAAAAGATGTCATGCAAGTTCTTTTCCATAAGCACGTATGACTATATACGGAATACATGCCTACATTACATTGATGAATTGGATCTAGTTCTGTGTCACCCTATGTTATGACTCTTACATGATGAACCGCATCCGGCATAATTATCCATCACTGATTCGGTGCCTACGAGTTTTCCATATACTGGTTTACGGTTATTTACTTTCCTGCTGCTACTGTTACAATCACTACAAAATACCAAAAACATTATTTTTGCTATCTTTACTTTTGTTGCTGCTACCACCACTATCATATTACTGTGCTACTAAACACTTTGCCGCGGATACTAAGTTTCCAGGTGTGGTTGAATTGACAACTCAGCTGCTAATAGTTGAGAATATTCTTTGGCTCCCCTTGCGTCGAATCAATAAATTTGGGTTGAATACTTTACCCTCGAAAGTTGTTGCGATCCCCCATACTTGTGGGTTATCAAGGAGCAGTGGCGCCGGGGGAAGTGGGGCGCGAGCGGGTGGAGGTGGCCGTGGTTGGGGGTGTGCCCGGTAGCGGCAGTGGCGAGCAGAGGGAGTGGCAGGGCGTGGCCAGATGGCCGGGGTTGGGCGCACAAGTGCGGTGAGGCTGGGGTGGACGGCCAGCAGGGTGGGGTCGTCGATGATGTGAGCGGTGCGGTGCCGATGTGAAGCAGGGGCGCCCGGGGTGGGGGCGCACGCAGACGGCGGCATCGGCAGGGAAGGTGGGCATGCGGTGGCGGGTGCGGCCCGGAGCGCGAGCTCTGGCGCGCTGGTGCGGACGAACTAGGGCAGAGCAGCAGCAGAGTATTTGGGGCGGCGGAGATAAGTGCGGTGGCGAGGCTCACCGCGGGGCGTAGGGACAGGGCAGTGGGGCTCGGGGTGGTCGACGGGGACGACGCGCGGTGGGGAGGCAGGCCGGCGGGGAGGAGATGGGGAGGCGACGACGGAGACGGGCGACGCAGGCGACGGGGCATAGGGACAAGGCGGCAGGGTCCAGGCACGCGGCGAGAGGCGCCTTTGCCCTCCGATCCAGATCAAGGGAGAGTGAGAGTGGTGGTGCGAGTGGGGGGGGCAGTGGGGGAGGGGCGTTGCGGTTGGTGGGTTAGGGTTACGGGGGGATAAGGGAGCGGGGATGGGCCGGCCTGGCATGTGGATGGGCCGAGGCCCTGTGGGGGGAAGTCCTTTTCTGTTTTTATTTCTTTTTGTTCTATTTTTGTTTATTATCCTTTTACTGTTTCTGTTTTATTTTAGTTCCTCTTTTACTTTAGTTTTATAAACTATAAAAAGTAGTCCCTAATTTAGTGTTAGTAAATTGCTACTGCCACATAAGTTTGGGTAACAAAATAAAATAGTTTAATATTTTATTTATTGTAAAAGGAATTCAACTAATTGTTTTTGCTACTGTTTAAAACATTTTAGAGTATTTTACACTTTTATAAAAGTGTGGTTTCTCCACCATACTTACTTATGCATTATTTGGCTCACTCCGAACATTTTAGTTTTAATATTTGAAAACTTTTATTGTTTGTTTGATTTTGAATTTGAATTCGAACCGTTTTCGAACTAACGCGAGATTAGCAACAGTAATTCGAGGTGACTTGGCATCATTAGCAGAGGTTTACTGTAGCTTAAATACTCGGGCGTCACATCACTCCTTGTTCCATAATCCATCAAATCTTTACCCAAAACTTGAAAACTTCACAACACAAAACTTAAAAGAAAATCTTCATGAGCTCCACTAGTAAAAGAAACAAACCACCACTTCAAGGTACTGTAATGAACTCATTCTTTACTTATAATGGTGTTAAACCTACTGTATTCCAACTTTTCTATGGTTCATAAACTCTATTACTAGCCATAGATTCATCAAAATAAGCAAACAACACACACAAAAACAGAATCTGTCAAAAACAGAAAAGTCTATAGTAATATGTAGATTTCAAATACTTCTGAAACACCAAAAATTATAAATTAAGTTTCTGGACGTGAGAAATTTATCTATTAATCATCTTATAATGAATTAACTAAATATCACTCTCTAGTAAAAAAAGGCAGCAATTCTCGTGAGCGCTAAAGTTTCTGTTTTTTACAGCAAGATCAAAAAGACTTTCCCCAAGTCTTCCCAATGGTTCTACTTGGCACAAACACTAATTAAACACAAAAAACACAACCAAAACATAGGCTAGATAAATTATTTATTACTAAACAGGAACAAAAAGCAAGGAATAAAAATAAAATTGGGTTGCCTCCCAACAAGCGCTATCATTTAACGCCTCTAGCTAGGCATAAAAGCGAAGATAGATCTAGGTATTGCCATCTTTGGTATGCAATCCATAAGTGGCTCTCATAATAGATTCATATGGTAATTTAATTTTCTTTCTAGGGAAGTGTTCCATGCCCTTCCTTAATGGAAATTGGAATCTAATAATCCCTTCCTTCATATCAATAATTGCACCAATCGTTCTAAGGAAAGGTCTACCAAGAATAATAGGACATGAAGGATTGCAATCTATATCAAGAATAATGAAATCTACGGGCACATAATTCCTATTTGCAACAATAAGGACATAATTAATCTTTCCCATATGTTTCTTAATAGTGGAATCCGCAAGGTGCAAGTTTAAAGAACAATCATCAAATTCATGAAAACCTAGCAAATCACACAAAGTTTTTGGGATCATGGAAACACTAGCACCCAAATCACACAAAGCATAGCATTCATGGTCTTTAATTTTAATTTTATTTGTAGGTTCCCACTCATCATAAATTTTTCTAGGGATAGAAACTTCCAACTCAAGTTTTCTTCGTAAGATTGCATCAAAGCATCAATGATATGTTAAGTAAAAGCTTTATTTTGACTATAAACATGATGAGAATTTAGCACGGATTTAAACAAGGAAATATAGTCTATCAAAGATCAATTATCATAATTAAATTCCTTGAAATCCTAGATAGTGGGTTCGTTGCTATCTAAAGTTTTGACCTCTTCAATCCCACTTTTAACAATTTTTGCATCAATATCTAAAAACTCCAAATTTTTGGGATGCCTTCTAACTAAAGTTGACTCATCTCCAGTCCCATCATTGTCAAGATTCATATTTCAAAACAAGGATTTAATAGGGGACACATCAATCACTTTTAGATCTTCATCCTTATTATCATGAAAACTAGAAGAACACGCTTTTACAAAGCAATCTTTCTTAGCACGCATCCTAGCGGTTCTTTCTTTGCACTCATCAATGGAAATTCTCATGGCTTTGAGAGACTCATTGATATCATGCTTAGGTGGAATAAATCTAAGTTTCAAAGAATCAACATCAAGAGAAATTCTATCCATGTTCCTAGCCAACTCATCAATCTTAAGCAATTTTTATTCAATCAAAGCATTGAAACTCTTTTGCGAACTAATAATTTCTTTAATACTAGATTCAAAATCAGAGGGCATCTTATTATAATTTCCATAAGAATTGTTGTAGTAATTACCATAATTATTAGAGGAATTACTAGGAAACGGTCAAGAATTAAAATTACATCTATACGCGTTGTTACCAAAATTGTTCCTACCAAAAAAATTCACATTCATAGATTCATTATTATTCTCAATCAAGGTAGACAAAGGCATATCATTAGGATTAGTAGGAGCACTCTTATTAGCAAACAATTTCATAAGTTCATCCATCTTTCCACTCAAAACATTAATCTCTTCAATTGAATGCACCTTTTTACTAGTAGATCTTTCAGTGTGCCATTGAGAGTAACTAACCATAATATTATCTAGGAGTTTGGTAGCTTCTCCTAAAGTGATTTCCATAAAAGTGCCTCCTGCAGCCAAATCTAAAATATTTCTAGAGGCAAAATTCAATCTGGCATAAAAATTTTGTATAATCATCCATAAATTCAAACCATGTGTAGGGAAATTATGTATCATTAATTTCATCCTCTCCCAAGATTGTGCAACATGCTCATGATCAAGTTGCTTAAAATTCATAATATCGTTTCTAAGAGAGATGACCTTAGCGGGAGGAAAATACTTAGAGATAAAAGCATCTTTGCACTTATTCCATGAATCAATACTATTTTTAGGCAAAGACGAAAATCAAGTTTTAGCACGATCTCTAAGCGAAAACGGAAATAGTTTAAGTTTAACAATATAAATATCCACATCTTTCTTCTTTTTCATATCACACAAATCAACAAAGTTGTTTAGATGGGTAGTGGCATCTTCACTAGGAAGGCAAGAAAACGGATCTTTCATGACAAGATTCAGCAAAGCAGTATTAATTTCACAAGATTCAGCATCGGTAAGAGGAGCAATCAGAGTGTTAATAAAATTATTATTGTTGGTATTGGCAAAGTCACACAATTTAGCATTATCTTGAGCCATCGTGACAAGCAAGAAATCCAACACACAAGCAAACAAGCAAAGAAAAAGCGAACGGAAAGAGAGGGCGAATAAAACGGCAAGGGTGAAGTGGGGGAGAGGAAAACGAGAGGCAAATGGCAAATAATGTAATGCGAAGGATAAGAGTTGTGATGGGTACTTGGTATGTCTTGACTTGGCGTAGATCTCCCCGACAATGGCGCCAGAAATCCTTCTTGCTACCTCTTGAGCACTGCGTTGGTTTTCCCTTGAAGAGGAAAGGGTGATGCATCAAAGCAGTGTAAGTATTTCTCTCAGTTTTTGAGAACCAAGGTATCAATCCAGTAGGAGACCACATGCGAGTCACCTTGTATCTACACAAACAAATAAAAACCTCGCAACCAACGCGATAAAGGGGTTGTCAATCCCTTCACGGCCACTTGCAAGAGTGAGATCTGATAGAGATAATAATAATAAGATAAATATTTTTGGTATTTTTATGATATAGATTGATAGTAAAGATTGCAAAATAAAATAGATTGGAAACTTATATGATGGAGAATAGACCCGGGGGCCATAGGTTTCACTAGTGGCTTCTCTCAAGATAGCATAAGTATTACGGTGGGTGAACAAATTACCGTCGAGCAATTGATAGAAAAGCGAATAATTATGACAATATCTAGGTATGATCATGTCCGTGACAAGTAGACCGAATCCTGCATGCATCTACTACTATTACTCCACACATTGACCGCTATCCAGCATGCATCTAGAGTATTAAGTTCATAAGAACAGAGTAACGCCTTAAGCAAGATGACATGATGTAGAGGGATAAACTCATGCAATATGATATAAACCCCATCTTTTTATCCTTGATAGCAACAATAAAGTACATGTCGTTTCCCTTTCTGTCACTAGGATCGAGCACCGCAAGATTGAACCCAAAGCTAAGCACTTCTCCCATTGCAAGAAAGATCAATCTAGTAGGCCAAACAAACTGATAATTCGAAGAAACTTGAAAAAATAAACCAATCATACATAAAAGAATTTAGAGAAGATTCAAATATTGTTCATAGATAGACTTGATCATAAACCCACAATTCATCGGATCTCGACAAACACACCGCAAAAGAAGATTACATCGAATAGATCTCCAAGAGAATCGAGGAGAACTTTGTATTGAGATCCAAAGAGAGAGAGAAGAAGCCATATAGCTACTAGTTGTGGACCTGAAGGTCTGAGGTAAACTACTCACACATCATCAGAGGGGCCATGGAGTTGATGTAGAGGCCCTCCATGATCAATGCCCCCACCGGCAGAGCTCCGGAAAAGGCCCCAAGATGGGATCTCTTGGGTACAGAAGGTTGCGGCGGTGGAAATAGGGTTTCGTGGTGCTCCTGGATGTTTGCGGGGTATATGAATATATATAGGAGGAAGAAGTAGGTCGGTGAAGCAACGAGGGGCCCACGAGGGTGGAGGGTGCGCCCAGGGGGTAGGCGCGCCCCCCTGCCTCATGTCCTCCTCGATTGTTTCTTGACGTCCACTCCAAGTCCCCCGGATCACGTTTGTTCCAAAAATAACTCTCCCGAAGGTTTCATTCCGTTTGGATTCCGTTTGATATTCCTTTTCTGTGAAACACTAAAATAGGCAAAACAACAACAATTTGGGTTGGGCCTCCGGTTAATAGGTTAGTCCCAAAAATAATATAAAAGTGTAAAATAAAGCCCTTTAACATCCAAAACAGATAATATAATAGCATGGAACAATCAAAAATTATAGATACGTTGGAGACGTATCAATCCCCAAGGTTCCTGGCGCGACGGAGATTCGACAATTCCGCCCGATTATCGTGATCAATGTGATCTCCCGCATCTTGGAAAAGGGGTACGCCAATAGGGTGACCCCTTTAGCCAACCGCATCACCCACCCAGACTAGTCGGCCTTCATCCAGGGTCGGTGCATCCTCGACGGAGTCCTCATCTTTCACGAGATACTCCATGAGGCCCAAGCCAAGCACCTATAGGTCGTCTTCCTGAAGATCGACTTCCATAAGCCATATGACAACGTCAGTTGGTCGTTCCTTCGGGAAGTGTTGATTAGGAAAGGCTTCGATGACCACTGGGTCTTGAGGGTCATACAGCTGGTGTCCTCTGGCCAAACCGCCATCAACATCAATGGGGAGATTGGCCCTTATTTCCCCACCTTATGTGGGGTTAGGCAGGCGACCCATTTTCCCCTTTCCTTTTCAACATCGCGGCCATCCTTGACAAGGCAAAGGCGGTGGGCCACATTCGGGGCATCGTCCCCCACCTTACCGGCGGCAATTGAGTCTATTTGCTCCAATATGCGGACGACACCATTGTTATGGTCGAAGGATACGCGATGGATATCATGAACCTCAAGTTCCTCCTCCTATGCTTCGAGCATCTGTCGGGTCTCAAGATTAACTTCGACAAGAGCCAGGTGATGGTGTTAGGCTACTATCCCGAGGAGAGTCATAGTATTGCCAACCGGCTTAATTGCCCTTTGGGTTCTTTGCCCACTACCTACTTGGGGATCCCCATTAGTGACTCCCGTCTGACCGTTGCTGATTTGAGGTCTTCAACACCACATCGAACCATGGCAGGATGGATGGCTCTCAAAGGCGGCTCGGACCATTCTCATTAATTCCAACCTGTCCAGCCTCATGTTGTTCATTATGTGCTTCTACAGCCTGCCCGAGACTTTCCACCACGAGATTGGCATGATCCAAGATCGCTTTTTCTGGGCTGGCGAGGGAGACAAGCAGAAATATCACATAGTTTGATGGCCGAGATTTGCAAGCCTCGTGACCAAGGTGGTCTTGGGATTATGTCCTCCAAACGCATGAACATCGCCCTCCTTGCTCGATGGCTTTGGCGGATCTCTAGTGGTGAGGGTGGTCTTTGGCTGCAGATTATCCAGAATAAATATCTTCGCGGCCACCCCCTTGCTTTCTGCCAACGGACTGGTGGCTACCAGTTCTGGCAATCCATCATACATCTGCTTCTCGTACTCCGGATTGGGACCTCCATTGTGATAGGAACGGGCTCTAGTACCCTATTCTGGTTCGATAGGTGGGCGGGCGACGCCCCCTTTGTTGCCCGCTTCCCGGATTTCTTCGCCATCGTTGTGGACCCTCGCGTCTCCGTAAAGACGGCCCTTATTGACATAGGGCGCCTCGCCTTCAGGCGGCCCTTTGGGCCCCTGGAAGTGAATGCATGGCATGAGCTCCTGGACACTGTTGCTCTGCATGAGCCGGACCTCACGCGACCCTAGGACCTTGTATCTTGGCGCTTAGACCCTTCGGGCAACTTCTCCACCAAATCCCTCTACAGGGCAATCGTCCCCTCCCCCGCCCGGAACCACTTATATTGGTCTGAGAGATCAAACTCCCCGTAAAGATCAAGATCTTCCTCTGGCAATGGATCCGTGGGCGTGTCCCGTCAGGAGTGGAGGTGCTGAAATCGTAATGGCCCCGGAGATGGGATGTGCCCCCTGTGTGGGACGCTCGAGGATTCCAACCATATCTTCTTCTCCTGCGTCTCTGCTCAATTCTTGTGGAGTTGCCTCCACGAAGTAGTTAGTGGTCGTTGGTGCAACACCAACTTCCTGGATCTCTTCATCGAGGTTCAGGCTTCGCCTCAGCCTGGCCGCCACATTAGGTGGCTGGCGATTGGGGTCCTTGTGTGGACGCTGTGGACTATTCGCAACAAGCTTGTGATTCAGCACGTTCCCCTTTGGCGACCGACTGACGCAATTTTTAAAAGTGTGGTTACTTGCAGCTTTGGCGGCCTCTTAGCCGTCCCCATGATCTCGATGTCGTCAACAACATCATTGCTTCCCTCCGTGCGTTGGCCATCTGCTTGGCGCCACCGCTCCCTCCGCCACCTCCAGAGCTGGATTAGATCATGTAGTCGGTGGCCTGCCTGAGGCTTGGCCTTGTTTTTTATGTTTTGGGCTTGTTGAGCTGTGCCCTCAGCAGAACCTAGTACTTCTCGTCCTTGTCGCTTTCTGTTTTGTGTGTGTGGGTGTGAACCTTCTTGTACTCATTGGCTGTGGTGGTTTGCTTTATTTATAAAGCAGGGCGAAAGCCTTTTTCGGTAAAGAATTACATCATGAGAGAAAGGAACAAGTTCAAAACTAACATCTCATATTAATATGGGTCCTGATATCTGCCACACGTGTGGCAGGGGAGGAGGCTGCCCGCACGTCCGGTCTGGAGGGGCAACGACCGAACAATTTTTGTTCAGTACGATCTCCCCAACACCTGAACCGCCTCCAGATCGCCACACAGGGCGTTTCCTGTGAAACCAAAAAAGAGCCCAGTAACCAAAAAAAGCCCAGTTTTCGTTATGATATGAAAAATAAAATACCAGCCCTTATAAAAAGCAGAAAAATGCCATCGATAAAAAAATATTTTTTTTATGACCCAGAAGAAAACAAGACATGGCAACTCCCATCATACAAACGAAGATTAAATTGCCATGGCAAATTCATAAGTTAAAATGCCATGGTATTTTTCATGGAAAAAATAAAGTAAAATTTGCCATGGCAAAAATGGATTGAAATTTGCCATGGCAAAAACAGAGTGATTTTTCCATGGGAATAAAGTAAAAATTTCCATGGCTACATAAGTATATTTGCCATGCTATATATTTAAAAAAACATGTTCTGAAAAAATGAAATTTTTTCCATCGTATTTGAATTAAAATTGCCATGCCCTATATAATAAATTTTCCATCTAAAAAAATAGTAAAAAATGACATGTCAAAAAAAGTAAAAAGTTGTCATTGCAAAGAAAATGTAGAAAAATCCCACTTTTGGTTTGTGAACTAAAATATTTTGTCGTGCCCCGTGAACAACAATTGCCATGCCCGTTAAGTTTGACATGGCAAGATTTGAATGTTTTTTAACATAATAAGTTGCCATGTTTTTGAACATCTACAACTTTTCCATGTTTTTGAACATGGTAAAGTTTCCATGGCAAGTTTATCGTGTCGTTGAACATAGTATGTTGCCATGTTTTTTGAATATTTATAAATTTGTGATGTTTTCGAACATGGCAAAGTTTCCATGGCAAGTTTGCCGTGTTGTTGAACATATTAAGTTGCCATGTTTTTTGAACATCTACAACTTTGATATGTTTTCGATCATGGCAAAAGTTGCCATGGCAAGTTTGCCGTGTTGAACATACTAAGTTGCCATGTTTTTTGAATATATATAAATTGTGATGCTTTGGAACATGGCAAAGTTGCCATGGCAAGTTTGCCGTGTTGTTGAACATATAAAGTTGACAATGTTTTTTGAACATCTACAACTTTGACACGTTTTCGAACCTGGCAAATTTGCCATGGCAAGTTTGCCGTGTTGTTGAACATACTAAGTTGCCATGTTTTTGGAATATCTATAAATTTGTGATGTTTTCGAACATGGTAAAGTTTCCATGGCAAGTTTGCCATGTTTTTAGATAAAGAATGTGCCATGGAAAATCACATGAAAAGTCATATGTGGCAAAATGCCAGTGTTTACGAACAAGGACAGAGATAAAACTTGCAATGGCTAATGCATATACAAAATTGCCATGGAATTTTTTGTAAAATTTGCCATGCAAAGATAAAAAAGATCACAAGTCTGAAACCACAAAGAGTTCACAGGTCTGAAACCTGGTGCTCTCTCATTCATCACCCTACAAGCATATTCTAAGTAGTTTCGGTGCTACACAAAATTAATCAAAGGCACCAGACGAATCACATAGTGCAATAATCTAGCAACTTCCTACATCAATTAGTAAACACACATGAGGATTTCAGTAGCAACAGCAGAGATCCATCGGTCGGTGCACACAGGGAGGGAGGGAGTGTTACCCTGAAGATGGATGGGAGGGTCGTGGTCCATGCGGGGGCGCTCGCATCAGTGTGTGATATGCCTGTCGACGTCGCGCTGGCAACGCCAACAGCCACCGCATCTCGGCCCTGTGGCCGGGTGCCGCTCGAGCTAGGCCGTGACAGTCTCGTCCGCATCAGCGCGGGACGTGCCCGCTCGCGTCGCTTCGGGCACCGCCAAGCAGCCGCCGCATCTCGGAGCGGCTCCTCTGAGCTCCTTTCCCACCTTGCCTTCCTCGACGCGGCTCCTCCGTTGAGCTTGCCGATGCTGGGCTCGTCGTCTCCCTGTTCCTCGTCTCCCCCGATGGCGGCGTGCTTCATCAGCCGAGCTCAGATCCGCCCACTCCAGCCTTAGCCACCATGGGCCTCCCATCCTGCCTCCGACGAGGCTCTCCTCTACGGGCGCGTTGAGGACGTCCCCTCAACCCCGACCTCCTCGTCATCTTTGAGGTAGTCGAGGACCTCCGCCTGCTCGTCCCCTCGGCGGCCATGGGGAGCCATGCCGACCCAGCATCCCCTCGTCGTCACCCTCGCTTTGGTCGCCGTCCAGGAGCTCGCCATGAGGGATTTGAGATGTAGTGGTGAGGAGTGTGGGGGAGGGGGGAGAAGATACGGGAATGGGTGGGGAAGTGGGCTCTGTGCGGGCGGTGGGAGGCAACTGAGCTACGTTTAGTCATGCGGCACGTTCGTCCTTGTGACCGAATGCTCAGTTGATGACGTGGTTGAGACATGCTTCAAGATTCGTGCTTTTTTTCATCTGATGGCTCCGGACGCGTTTGGATGGTGTTGTGAACGCCCACACGTGTGGGCGTTAGTATTTTCGATTAATATTAACCCATCTAGCAATCCAAAAACAATAGAGTAACGCGTGCGACATAGCCTTTCAACATCTTATGGCAATTCCATTTATGTGCCATATGGGTGAATCAATCTTTTGGATGGGTGTACCCTCATTGCCCTTATACTGAAAGGTAGTTTTGGCATATTAGATATTGTTGTAAATAGAATCTTCTATGGATGAATATTATAATCTTGCATGGGGAAAAGAGTTCCATACTTTATCTGCGAAGCCTAAAGACTTCAAAACTACCTGATATTCACTTGGCATGATTTGCCCGGTCCGAGCTAGAGGAGCCTGGCGTGATTAGAGAGGGTGGTCGTTGGACCCCATGGTTGCGGGGAGGCCGGATCCCAGACCCGTGTTCCCATGCGACCCCTTGACCTCTATGTCTGCAACTAACGGGGAGATGGTGCATAATAAATAAGATCCCAGGCTCTATTTTTTGCAAACAGTTCAGTTCCGACAAGAATATGAAGAAAATATTTGTGTTCCAAACAGGGATGTAAATGGTCTTTCCTACTTATAAAGATTGAAGTTGGTGGTGAGTTCACATGGGAACAACAATTTTCACCAATAAACAAATGTACCCATACCTACATGTGGTACTAGCAACCTTCCAAGAGACATAAATAAAGAAAAATATTTTTAGTCACATGTGCGACCTAACACAAATAAAGAAGTACACTACTACTTTCATGTGAGACCAACACACATAGAAGGCAGAAATATTATATGCAGAAATGCGACTCTAACTCAAAATTATGCTCTTGTTTTTTAGTTTCTCTTCCCAACCAAGTTCTTCTAGTTCTATATCACAGAAGAAGAGACTGAACAAATTGTAATTCCAAAGCGATGATAGGCCTTGTCCGCCTACCCAATCCACGCCTATTCTCATATGTTTCAACATTTGAAATGTTGTGTCTTGCAACTGTTAACAATGGTTTAAGCGTCTCAATCACCATAACATGGTGACCCGCATGTATTTGTATTGATATGGCTTGGAGTACAAGGGATCCGATGGTTACAATCTAACCATACAGAAGAGATATACAAGGGGAGGAGATAGAGATAGAATACAGAGATAAGTTATCTAACTAACTACCTCCCTTGATGCGCAGCAATATTGGTTAACACCCTCCCTTAATCTGAATGCCTCAAGTTCAGATTACGCTTGAACTCCTCAAACTGTTTTGTAGCCAAGGCCTTTGTAAAGCCATCTGCAATTTGATCTCTGGAAGGAACAAACCGAATTTCCAGTTCCTTGCTAGCAACCATTTCTCTGACAAAGTGATAATCAATTTCAATGTGCTTGGTTCTTGCATGGAAAACAGGGTTAGCAGAAAGATATGTTGCTCCAATATTGTCACACCAAAGACATGGAGTTTGTGTGTGACATATCCCAAGCTCCTTGAGCATAGCCTTAACCCATATAATTTCTGCTGTAGCATTTGCCAATGCCTTATATTCTGCCTCAGTGCTGGAACATGACACAGTTGCCTGTTTCTTTGCACACCAAGAAATCAAGTTAGGACCAAAGAAAATAGCAAAGCCTCCTGTGGACCTCCTGTCATCCAAGCAACCTGCCCAGTCAGAGTCAGAGAACGCACTGACAAGAGTAGATGATGACTTGGTAAATGTTAGTCCAACATTCAAAGTATGTTTCACATATCTCAGTATACGTTTGGCAGCAGTCCAGTGAGCTGAGGTAGGTGCATGGAGAAATTGACATACTTTATTAACTGCAAATGAAATATCAGGCCTAGTGAGTGTAAGATACTGAAGTGCACCCACCAAACTCCTATACTTAGTGCCATCCTCCTGACTCAAGGGCACACCTTCTTTAAGAGAAAGTTTTTCTGAACTGGACAAAGGTGTCAGTGATGGTTTAGAACTATGCATCCCTACCTTGCTCAAAAGATCAGTGGTATATTTTTCCTGAGAAAGATGGAGACCACCCTCTTTGTTTGGCCTGACCTCAATTCCAAGAAAATAATGCAAATCACCAAGATTTTTAAGAGCAAAATCAGAATTTAAATCCTTTAAAAGAGCCATGACTGTGGCATGAGAGGAACTTGTGACAATGATGTCATCAACATAGACAAGAACAAAGATAATTGTGGCATGCTGATTGTAAATGAACAAGGAAGTGTCAGACTTGGATGGAACAAAGCCAAGAGCCTGCAACTTAAGACTCAAGTGAGAATACCATGCTCGTGGAGCCTGTTTGAGTCCATATAGAGATTTATCCAGTCGACAAATATGAGATGGCTTGTGAGGATCGACAAACCCAGGAGGTTGTTTCATATAGACTTCCTCTTCCAGAACGCCATGAAGAAATGCATTCTTTACATCTAGCTGACGAAGAGTCCAGCCTCTGGATACAGCAATGGAGATAACAAGGCGAATGGTAGCAACTTTAACAACCGGACTAAAAGTGTCCTCATAATCAAGCCCATACCTCTGTTTGAACCCTTTTGCAACCAAGCGTGCTTTATAGCGGTCAATAGTGCCATCTGACTTTTTCTTGATGCGAAACAGCCATTTGCAGTCAATCACATTACGACCTGGACGAGAAGGAACAAGATGCCAAGTGCGATTTGTTTGGAGAGCAAAAAATTCATCATCCATGGCTTGTTTCCACTGGGGATCTGTAAGAGCCTCATGAACAGTGCGGGGTTCACCTATAGGAACAGTAGCAACCAGCCCATATTTTGTTTTATAAATAACAGGTTGTAGTGTACCACTTTGAAGACGTGTACGCAGAAAAACAGAGGGAGCTGGCACAGAAGATCCCGTAGGTGCAGCCTCCAGCGAAGCAGCAGATCCCAACGTTTTCGAGGGGGAGACAACGACGTCAAGAGGATCGTCTGCGGCGCACGACTCAGAAGGAGGAGAAGAGCCGGGCGCAGACAATCAAGGGGAGCCGGGCGCAGCATGCACAGGATCGGGACGAGGCGGGTCTCGTCGCGTGTAGACGCGGGGGACAGGCGCGAAGCGGGCGGGAGTCAGGTCCCCCGGCGTTGGTTGGCGGGTCGTGCGGGGAGGGAGGGGACCGACCCCACAGCCTAGCTACACACGGCGTGAGTGGGTTGGTGCGGGGGAGAATCAGCCTGGGAGGCGCGGGCCTCCTGATGAGGCGGTGATCCCGACGTAGATATGCCCGGACCTGACGCGGGCTGGCACGCCGATCCCGAGGCGGATCGCCCCTGGTCGCCTGTGTCTGCGACAGAATCCTCCCGGACAGGGTTTTCTTCAAAAAAAGCATGATTTCCTGCACCGTTTTCACTGCAATTTGTTCCTGTAACACCAGACTCAGGTAAAGGATTAGGAGAGTTAGTCAAAATTGGATCATCATAGTTATCATTACCCATACGATCAACTCCAGAAAGATGAGAAGGAAACAAAAGGATTTCTTTGCGAAGGAGAGCACCGACATTAGGATGGAGTGAGGCAAAAGGAAATTGTGTTTCATCAAATACCACATCACGAGAAATATAGACGCGACCAGTTGCAACCTCAAGACATTTAACACCCTTATGTTGAGGACTGTATCCAAGAAAAACACATTGCTTGGAACGGAACATAAGTTTACGAGTGTTATAAGGGCGAAGATTGGGCCAACATGCGCAACCAAAGACTCGAAGAGTGTTGTAGTCCGGTGTGATATGCAAAAGACGTTCAGTGGGGGTCTCGTTAGAGATGACACGACTAGGCCACATGTTGATGAGATGCACAGCGGTAAGAAACGCTTCATCCCAAAATTTTAGTGGCATGGAGGCGGAAGCAAGGAGAGCTAGTCCTACTTCAACGATGTGGCGGTGCTTGCGTTCGGCTGACCCATTTTGCTGGTGCGCATGAGGACATGAAACATGATGAGAAATGCCAATCTTTTGAAAAAAAGAATTGAGCTTCTTGTATTCCCCACCCCAATCAGATTGCATAGCAATAATTTTACTATCAAACTTGCGTTCTACAAGAGCTTGAAAGTTGTGAAACACTTGAAAAACATCGGAACGCTTTTTGAGCAAATAGATCCATGTATACTTACTAAAATCATCAATAAAGCTTACATAGTAAGAATGTCGACCAATAGAAGTAGGGGCTGGACCCCATACATCAGAAAAGATAAGCTGCAAGGGCTTGGTTGACACACTAGTGGATACATGATATGGCAGTTGATGACTTTTTGCTCGCTGGCATGAATCACGAACAGTCTCTAAATTTCTCTCACCAACAACTGGGAGTTTATTTCTACTAAGGATTTGATGAACAGTAGCAAATGATGGATGACCTAAGCGACTGTGCCATCTTTCAGCAGAAAGCTTGATGGCACCATAAACTCTTTTATTGTATGAGCAATACTTAGGAAGTAATGCATAGAGTTCTTCCACACAAA
The DNA here is from genome assembly GCF_018294505.1 of Triticum aestivum. Taxonomy (NCBI): domain Eukaryota; kingdom Viridiplantae; phylum Streptophyta; class Magnoliopsida; order Poales; family Poaceae; genus Triticum; species Triticum aestivum. The sequence continues at coordinate 169,163,246 of NC_057794.1, read as the reverse complement.
CACCCCTATGGAGAATTTCCTTCGTGACCTGATCCTTGATCAAAAAGAAGAAAGGGTGAAATTCTAGAAAGACATTGTTATCAAGGGCAATGCGATGAATAGATAAGAGAGTTTTGGAAGCATTAGGCACATGCGAGATATCTTTTATTTCAAGGTTTTTGTGTGGGGTTTTGATATGTGATTGACCAATATGACTTATCTCCATACCTGCACCGTTTGCCGCAGTGTAGACTTGATCATTGCCACGATACTTCTCATGCATTGTTAGCTTCTCCAATTCACCTGTGATATGATTTGTTGCACCGGTATCCATATACCAGTTGGTATCGACACCGTATGATGTATCAGCTGCAGCAACAATTTTTTTTCTTTTGGGACGTATCATCGGCATAACGCCAATCACAGTCCTTAGCAATATGATTAGTTTTTTTGCAGATTTGACATTTACCCTCGTAGCCTTCGTAGTCTTGGATGTTTCGGCCCCTGTTGCCGTTGGAGGGGGGGCGCCGGCCGTTGTTGTTGCTGGAATTCCCCTGGTGATAGTAGCCTCCGCCGCCACCACCATGATAGGATCCGCCACCGCCGCCGTAGTTGTTCTGGTGGTAGCCTCCAGCGCCACCGTTCGGGTAGCCGCTGTTGCCGCCCCCACCATAGCCTCCCCCACCGTAGCCGCCAGAGCCGCCAGATCCACCACCGTTAGGGTGGCCACCGCCGCCATAGCCAGGGCCACCACGGGGGCCGCCACCGTTGCCCTTCTGGTTTGTGTTGCCGCGGTAGCCGCCCTTGTTGCCTCCTTGTCGCCCGCCGCCGCGGGAGATGGAGTTTGCAGACGATTTGAAACCACCGGCTCCGTTTCCATGGAACATCTCGACCCTCTGGTCGAAGTTGGCCACGAGAGAGAAGAGGGCGTCGACGGTGGTACGCTCCGTGCGCACATCCAGCGCGGAGACAATCGGTTGGTACTCCATGTCGAGTCCAGCGACGATGAAGGAGATGAGTTCTCCCTCCCCGATCGGTTTGCCTGCCGCCGCGAGCTCGTCGGAGAGAGACCTCATGTACCCGAAGTAGGCCGAAGCCGACTGGGATCCCTTCTGCGCATTCGTGAGAGAGGCTCGGATGTTGTTGACGCGAGATAGGGACACAGAAGCAAACATGTTCGCCATCGCGTCCCAGATTGCATGTGACGTCTCAAGGGAGGCGACTTGGATGAGAACTTCTTTGGATAGGTTTCGGAGGAGATAAGCAACTATTTGCTGATCTTGAATAAGCCATGGGGAGTAGGAAGGATTTGGGACAACCTGATCCTTCCCGTCGGCTCCTTTGGAGGTGATGGTTTTGGAGGGTTCTTGGATAGTTTGATCAAGGTAGCCAAAAAGGCCAGCGCCCATGATCTGTGATCTGGCCTGGGCGCGCCATAGGACATAGTTGGTATGGTAAAGTGGTTCGGAGATGTTGTTGTTCAGGCCGGAGAAGATGGCCGAGCTAGAGGAGGACATGGTTCCTGGGATGATCGGTGGAAGGTATGATCTGTCGATGGAGGATGGGTGGAGGCGAGCTAGGGATGGGTTTCTGTCGATGGAGGGTAGATGGGAACGAGCTAGACGAGGTGGAAGAGTCCTGCTCTGATTACCATGTTAACAATGGTTTAAGCGTCTCAATCACCGTAACATGGTGACCCGCATGTATTTGTATTGATATGGCTTGGAGTACAAGGGATCCGGTGGTTACAATCTAACCATACGGAAGAGATATACAAGGGGAGGAGATAGAGATAGAATACAGAGATAAGTTATCTAACTAACTACCTCCCTTGATGCGCAGCAATATTGGTTAACAGCAACTGCCCTACTATGATCGCTTAAGATTCTGCAATGCATGCCACATGATCTTTCGTCGTATTTTCGCTCTTTTTAATCATGAACCGCACAGAAAGGCCGCAGGACACCGGTGTATTTTGATGGCTTTCTGAGCTAGTGACTTAACTCGTATTTTATAGTTTCGTAGCAACGCACGGGCATCGTGCTTTAAGATATTGACTTGCAGTGGATGTGTTCACAGGGCAACAAGGATGGCTTATGCCCCTTGGACAAGCTTGAGTTAACTTGGAAGAAGATGACCTGCCAGAATGAATTGCATGTTGTTGATTGTGGTGACCACCTTTTCAAAATCAGCCAAAGATACCAAAAATCAGCGAGAATAAGTCAACATGATGTTGAATTAGAAGCTGTTAAAGCAATTGCACAATTCGTCCAGAAGTCCATAGCTGAAAGCTTAACCTAGCCGTTCCTTCAAAATTTTCTTATAACATCTAACGGTAGGTTCCTGATCCTAAAATTCTGGCTTTTGAACGATCTAATACGATCAGGTACTTGGTTTGCTGACTGATTAGATGTAAAACAATGATATCCCCCAACCCCCCCCCCCCCCCCCCCCCCTCCCGGGAAATGTAATATGCTTGTAATTATTTGTATTTTTAATTTTTTATCATGGAACACCTTTTTGTTTTGTCACCGTGTTTTTTGCATGATTGAGATAAACTGCATTGAATATTCGTACATAAACATGCTGTTGCTGCTTATCTACGAATTGTTACTAATTCAATAATATTAGTGGCTAGCAGTATGTGGCAATGGTGTGGTGGTTCATTAATCAACAGTAAATACGTTGATGTATGCAAGGGTTTTTTCTTTGCTATCATCCCAACTTAACACATGATGATTGCAAAGAACATTCCTCTTGGATGCCCTGTGAACACATCCACTGTTACTCTGTTAGTCAAGTCAAGCTGTGTATGCATATCTAGTTTCTGCAATGTGTGACCATGGGACATTGCAGCCACATCATTAGCAAATTATTTAGATCTGCAATAGTTGACTAGGAACATAATATATGATAATCTGAAGACTATTATTTTCTCCTCGCATTATGCGGTTACAAGAGACACTTTGTCCAGCGAAAAGAAAATGTATTTGTTACTCAAAATGGTAGCTTAGGTCTCAGATTATGGCTTTTGTCCTTTCGTGTTGTCTTGACTAGTTACAACTTTCAGTTCATCTGCTTGCTCAATATCAGGATTCGTCTTGGGTGCTTCTTTGCATTTGCTGTAAATGCAGTACACGACCAACTGAAGAATACCCATTAAGCAGCCAATGAAGCTTGGTGCCTTTACAAGAAAACAAGTATGTCAGCATAATTTATACATTTTATTGTGCTAAAGTTTCTTTTTGTACTAACCGTGAGAAAAGGATCCTTTCCAAGGAGCCCATACAGCATCCAGAGTAAACTTGTCAAGAAGCTAAACAATGACAAGTAGAAAGGCATGAACTCCACACTTTTCGTCCTGATAACTTGTTTCTGCAATGTTGGATAAAAAGTTATTTTTCTTGCCATGCCTTCTGTCTAACTGAATATATTTTTTCTGAAGTACTTTGGAAACTGATATAAGTCCATTGAACCATTTTTAGATATTGTGGAACATACGATATTTTATACAACTTATCACATACATTTGTGGATCATTTTGTCAGGCTTACAACGTTGTTGCAAATCATTATAATGAAACATGTTGTTCTTTTCTCTGTGAATCATAGTTCAGGAGGCACGTTAAGTAACAGTACTCACCACAGCTACCAACGGAGAGCCATACATTAATATGGAAGCCACCAAACCAATGCTACCGACAAATACTTTACGCATTTGGTGGGTGTGGAATGAGAAAATTGAGAAAAATACAGCCATGCCGAAGATGATTAGAATTGGAGATACCATCATCATGACAAGCTTCTGCAAAAGATTGCCAGTTAAGTGTTAGGATTACTAATCGATAGTAATTCTTATAACATCATATACGCATCTAAACATCGAATTACTCACCATTTTAATTATAAGATTTTAACTACAATCGTGAAATAGTACCTATAAAGCCTAGGGGTAACTATGAAATAATATATTCTCTTATGTTTGCATCAGAAGGCTGGTGTTTGGTCGTCCTTACATGGTTCAGCAAGAGTGAAAGCGACATTTTATAAATAGAAACATAAAGTGCTCTTGTCCTTAGTCAATCACATGCCTACAACTAAACATAAAGTATTCTTGTCCTTAGGCAACTATACATATAATTGACAGATTTATGTTCTTAAATTCACTACTCACTAAGTCACTAGTAACTAGATTCTTTTCCTTCATTTCCCTAAACAATAAATGTTGCTTTTTCCAAATCGTAGTTACAATGAAGCATCTGGTCCCCGATGATAGAGACTATCACTATATTACTTAATTGCATACCTACACATGTATACAACCTCTTCTGTCACATTAATATGCAAGAGTTAGGCCTCAGTACATGTTTTATGTTTAGTAGAGATACAAACAATTAACAGTATCTGATTGACACTATGATTATTACATAGCTTATGAATTTCCAATTTATCTGAATGTGATAAATTAGGAGTAAATATGTGCTTATTGCTTCCTATCATTTCGTCCAGGGAAGCAAGGCTCTCACTTCTACTTTCGTAGTTTTGCTGATTCAATTTATCATGTCCAAGCAAGGTTGTTGCCTTTGTATATAGTTGTATATATCAACTATAATATGCTAATGGAAATGAACACGAAATTTTGACAGACACTGGCAGCCATATTTTCCTACCGCAAAGTTACTAACATGCTAATGGAACAGAATCACAGATCTTCAGAAATAACTTACCTTTTTCTCTCGTGGTGCAAACCATATGTATATACTGATAAATGTGCTTTCAAAGAGCACTCCTAGTGAGCTGATTCCGGACAGAGTCCAATTCTCCCATCCGGAGCTCACTACTGGAAGACCGTACCAAGTATATGTGAGGCTGCTGAACAAAGTTAAGATATATGGTATGCATGAGTATTCTTCTACGCTGCCCTTCTTTATCACTCTTCTGAATGTCAATCTGGGAAACACAGTAAAATGGAAAGTGTTATGCAATGCATCAGATACTCTAAGCTGATCATAGGAGTTTATGATATAGGCATGTACATTGGTGCTGCATAGAGGAGAAAGCAGACTACACTTCCTGCAAGAAAAGACCATGATGGCATTAAAACAGGAAGCAAACTAGTTGGAGTAGCTAGTGAATTGAAAAATACCAATAATCCCTGTTGTTACGTGGAGGTCAGGAAACATTCTTTTGGGCTGAAGGTTTTATCTTGCCACAAGAACTAGATTTGCCCAGGGTTCATAGTTTATAACAAGGGGCACGCTATTTATAATGCACGATGGGTGTTTAACGTGTTGGAAGAAGAAGATATTGCTCAAACCACTAGGTGGAATATCAGTAGGAGGCCCACATACTTCTCTTGTTCATACGAAACACGGCTCAATATTCAGCAAGACCGCAAACGTCAAGTAAGGGTGAAATGGCCATACATGTTTTTTGCTCAGAATCCAGTTAATTATTCCAGCCATGTACCTAGAAGAATCTCAAAAGCTTTTATGTTTGATGCTGGTCCATCCATCCATGTTGGAGAATCTGGTATGTTATAGCACCTATTCCATCTATAAGATAGCGAGATATGGTGTCCAACTGTTGGATTTGCTTGATTATGAAGATATTGAGAAACATCAAAATGTCTCATTAGCTTCTGTTGCTAACAAGCGGCAACTGTTGATCCACAGGAAAAAAGAAGGGGTGAGAATCCTTGGTGTCTTTTGTTCTTCACTTTTTCCATACATGTTAAGAAGCATCCATACATGTGATGTATCATGCATCATTATCTGACCACGGAACAGTTCTGTTATTCCCGTAAAAGGACCGATGCATTTGCTTACCATTCGTAACGAGCAACTGCATTTTTCTGGTAAAATTTATTAGATATTCTGATGCTGCTTATTAACCTCTAACTAATGTAATGATCCTGAGTAAATGTTCTTATTATAACTTACTGATTCACTCTTCGTTTCCCTCTTATTAATTTGTGTGTTTCTTGCCTCATGAGCATTCTGTGGTTCTCTTGCAGTGCGAATTGTCACTCATGGAATGATTCTTGTGGCCAGTATAGAACTGAGCTTTAACTGTTGGTTCACATGATCATATGTAATCTGTCTGCTGTTTCGCACGTTGTAGTGCAACCAGTGTTATTGTCATTGATCATAGAATATGCTGTAGAATACCAGTAATCCTGAATATGTGCTAAAGTTGCCACGCTACGTATAAAATCTTCAACGACAAGCATTTGATTCCAAGAAAAGGCGACTGTCATGCAGATAAGCATACATTAGAGGTTGAGCATCTATTTCGTGTGGAGGGTGGATGTTGCGTAACTGCTTGTGTTTTTTCTTTCTTTTCGTGTTTCATTGTACCCAAAAATCGCTTTCCTCCCCATGAAGCCGAAAGTCCCTATAAACCACCTGTCTTTTTTGTTTCTTTTGCTTTCTATACTAAACTGTCATTTTAATTTGTGTGTAGTGCTCCAGTTTGAAACCCTTTCTGAACTTGAAAATTATCTTTACAGGTCATGAAGCCACCAAATTTATATTTTCCAGTTTTTCATTGACTCTTAATGCACTACAGAGGGCCGCGTTACTGGAGGAGACACTAAGATCTGAAGCGTGAATATATCTGACAAAGGAACAATAGCTTTATTCTTCTAGAAGAATTGATGCTGTTATGACTACCATTAATTCTAGCAGACGAATAACCACAATTTGTCTGATAAGAGCAACCTATGTATTTTAAGTAACAGGTAGGCACTCTGATGCCGTCGGTTACCCCATCACTATATACAAGTGGTCATTTTGATCGTGGTTTTTGGTAACAAAAGGACATGAAAAAGTTATAGCAAGTTTTATTCCATTAGGATAACATTTCTTCTACATTGTGTGGCTGAACACTGGTTTTAGTTATTCTTTTGCATCTTCCTTGTGTGTGCTGTGGAAAAACTAGAAACAGTCTTTTGTAGGGCTGATAATTTGAGTTTTAGGGGCGAGAAAAATACTTCTTTTGTTATTGAGTTTTACGCAAACCTAGCCAAACAAGATTTTAGCTGGTTAAGCTCTAGAAAATCTGATTTTTGTACCCACTTGGCATTTTAAGTATCACTATTTGTTTGTTTATTTAATAGTGTCGTAAGGTGGATTAAACAAGTACAGGACAAATTAGTTTCGGTCAACTTTTGTTTTTAAAAACGGAACTAGGAGCATCGAAACACCCTGTCCCAAGAAAAAGAAAACCATGATATATTCTCTAAGCACTAGTTACAGACATATTTGCATCCAAGTAGGCCCTAATAAGGCTCTGATAGGAAGAACCTATTTTGTTTTTGACACTGCAATGGACTAAGGAAAATTCGCACACATAAAGCATATATCTATGCCCAATTGCCAGGGTGGAATTGTTCTCTTCTTCCCCTGGAACCATCTTTGTTCTTTTTTCTTGCGGCTCGGCTCGGCTGCCGATATTGTGTTAGAATGTGTAATGTGTGTTTGCATAGGTATTTTTTGTCTAGGGAGAATATAGCTACGTACACATCAATTACGTATGTGAGTCTTCTCATCCAAGGGCCAGTACAACCTTGGAGCTTGGCAAAAGAAAGTTTTGTTTTTTCGCTCTTTCACAAAGAGATCATCTAGAGAAAGTGTCGACGCACTTGGCTTGATAGCCGAGGACAGTTGGTCCAGTTTATATTCTTTCTCTTGATGTTATAAATTTATGCGATTTTAGTGGTTGTCATGTTTTCGCCAATTAATAACCACAAGAGTTTTGTGGTGCCCATCAGCAAATTCAGGAACATTACTATGCTTCAGCAAATCAATGTTTTAAATAGCGGGCTATGGCATTTAGCGGTGACCCTTAAAAATAGCTATAGTTGGGCTATAGTGGAGCTATAGCGGTAAATTGTACATGAAATCATTTAGCGGCAACACGGTCAAACAGCTATAGCGGGGCTATAGCCGGCTACTTAAAACTATTGCAAATATACAAACCAAGTGGGCTGTGAAGCAACCAACTGCATGCCATTTTAGTTTGATTGTTACACCAGTCAGTCACGTTCATCGTCCTCGTTTTGTTTGTAAGTGTTACCAAGGATCTCTGGAACATCCATCGGAAAATACATAAATGGGGTAAACATATGATTGGACTGCTGTCATGCATGTGTTTACCTATACATGTTTGTTTCTCACCTGAGATGAACAATTGGACCTTGTTTGCCACCGAGTACTTGGTTGATCAACAAATGCATGTCGGCCACCAGATGCGATGCCACATTGATCAGCATCTCTTAGAAAAGAAGATATCAAACGTAAAGAAAATTCCTGCTATGCTCTGGGATTCGCCGCAGCATTTAGAGAACTCATAATGTGCTCATGGCGACCACACAAGAGGGATAGCAAGCTCTCGAACTCCACCTCTCAACAATGACGTTGATTTGTCCCTGCTTGCCATTAGCAAGCTGTTGCCGTTGTTGCCATTCTGGCGTCCATATACTCCCCTTGATCACCGCGGACCACAAGGCACATCGATCCGTTTAACTCGTTTGCGTACAAGGGGAGCATCCACATCGGCGACGTTGATGGTAGGACCGTAGGAGGAGGGGTCTCATTTCATTATCCTTGATATGGCGCTGTCTCGTGCACCCGCTACTTTCTCTATGGAGTGGAAATTTCCCTTGTGTTTAACATTCTATTCAATCACGTTTTTTCCCGCAGAAAAAAAGGTTCAATAATGTTTTCTACAACATTTCCATGTTTGCCGAAAGGTTGATTCCATCAACATGGGTGCTTGGATAGTTGGATTAAAGCAAATGCTCCATTGGCGCCGGAATGGGAAGAAAATGCTCCATTGGTGCTAGAATCGTGGAATTCCATCGACAGTAAGATATGTTCTGATACACTAATAGGAAACGCTCTGAATGAAGACCACATCAGGCTCGATCTCTAAGCTGTTTAGTCCATATTCGGTTTTTTTTCCACAAGGGGATATATATATACTCGATGCACAGCGTAGGTATAGGTGCCGTGAGATATTGGAGGCCACGGAAGAGTGAACCTTGCACATGCAGGTGGTAGCATGCTGGCTAGCTTCTTTTGTGCAAAAGAATGGCTTTGGAGCGACTGGACGATTCATTCAATGTTTCTTTCTTCCTTTTTGAAAGAACGGTGGGGATGCTACACTTGGACTAGATAAGTACCAGGAAATAAAGCGCTAAGGCCAATATTATTTACAACCACATAGACAGGGCTTTGTTCAGTTGCATGTGGATCCGAGTCGATTGAAGGGATTTGAGGGGGGATTTAAACCTCTTATAAAAATACAAATCAATCCTTGCCAATCCCCTCCAATCCTATGGGGAGAGGATTAACCGAACAAGCCCTGGCGAGGTCTTTGGTGCACTCCCTCCCACCCGAGTAATCGTCGTAACCTGATCGAGTCTCCTTTCTTCTCCCTTCCGCTTGTTACCGTTGCCGTCAGTAAGGATTGTGGCAGAAATGAAGCCTTTCTCCGCGTGTCCTTATTGGGCGTAGTGGCTCGGAGGTGACTGTGCTGGTGTCATCCTTCTAATCCGACTGGGGATGTTCGTGGTAGTGCACAAGGAAGGCTTGGCTTGGTGGTTACAAGCCATATGCATTGGGCATGACCAGTGGGCAGTGTCTTTGGTTCCACACCGACACTTGTGCCTCATCATGTGTTTTTGATGTGTTGCCTTTTAATTGGCTGTGTCGTGGAACCGGATCTCTTGGATTTGGAATGAGACTCGTTTCGCGGTGTTGGAGCCATGGCCGACATGGCAAAGGATGGTGGTTGCTATCGTAGTCGGGTTCGTATAGAAGGCTACCATATACCGACCTTCACGATGGATTTTCTTTTTTTTTAACGAGAGAAGTGCCCAAAAAGATCCCGAACTAGACCTAAATAACAAACTGGTCCTTAAATTTTGCAAAGAGGCCCCCCAACAAGTAGACGGAAAATGTGACATCGAACGGTTGGTGAAGAAAGTAGCTCACCCTACACTCTCAAAAAGAGCAAGACCTTCTCCATCAACTCGGTAACACCCCCGCAACCCCCGTGTCGTCCCCGCTAGGGTGACCCAGGTGGCACCAAAACCCTAGCCGTCGGGGCGCGAGCTCCCTCCTCCCCTTCCCCCGCCACAGCCGGGGGACGCGTCGGGCTAAGCCCGAAGGCCGACAACGGTGGTGGAGGACTCCATCTCTCCTGCGTCGTAGGGGTGCTGTAGGGCCGCAAAACATGTGGGGGCATGGTTGATTCATTCTAGGCGGCGCGACGGCCGGCCCTGCCTTGGGTGGCGGCGACTGCAGGCGCGACGGTGTGGGATGCGGGCGTGCCGGCTGGCCCTGTTCGGGCAGCAAAGATGGCCAATGATGCGGCGATGCACCACCTGGTTTCGGATCGGCGGCGGCGGCGGCGTGGAGGGCCTGGTGGACAATCGGCAGCATGCGTCACTACTAGGAAAAGGGCTATAGATGAAACTGACACTAATGGCGCACCAGACATGTGGTGCGCCATTACTATATACTAATGGCACACCACATCCACGGTGCGCCATTAGTAAAAAAAAATTCATTTTTTTTCAAAACTACTAGTGGGGCACCGTGGGAGTGGTGCACCATTACTAGTTCAACTAGTAATGGCGCACCATGCCACGGTGCGCCCCCCCCCCCCACGTGGACCGCCTTTTCAGTTTTTTTTAAAAAAAGATGGAAATGTCAAAAAAATAAAAGAAATAAGTTTCCCATGTGATATGTGGTCTAGTTGTTGTGAAAATTTACAAATATGAATTTCGACTTTATTTATGAAATCTCTCGAGAATTTGTAAAATGAGCATAACTTTTGCGTACGAACTCGGATGAAAAAGTTTTTTATATGAAAAATCATCTACTCGAAAAGTTACATCCGAATTTAACGGGGGGACCCCCGTTAAACATTTTCAAAATCCTCAAAAACCTAACAGAAAAAAGATACGGGGCTTTTAAGATCTGGAGAGGCAAAAAAATTCAAACTTACTAATGGTGCACCTACCCATGGTGCGCCATTACTATCTTCCCGCCTTCAAAATTCAAAATAAGTCAAAAAAATATAAAAAAAGTTACTAATGGCGCACCTGCCCATGGTGCGCCATTAGTATCTTCTCGCCTTCAAAATTCAAAATAAATCAAAAAAATAAAAAAAAAAGTTAGTAATAGCGCACCTGCCCGCGGTGCGCCATTACTATGCCGTATATATGGCTGGGCGTGGTCCTCTCCTCCTTACCTCTTCATTCTTCTCCTCCACTCCACCTCTCCTCCACTCCATCTCCTCCTCTTCTCCACTCCATCTTCCCTTCTCTCCTCCACCATACTACCCTCCTCCTCTCCGGCGGCCTCCTCCTCCTCCTCTCCAGCGACCTCCTCCTCCCTCCTCTCCTCCCCTCCCCTCCCCTCACGGTTTCTCCTCCCTCCTCTCTGGTGAGCTCCTCCTCCCTCCTCTCCGGTGAGCTCCTCCTCCCTCCTCTCCTCCCATCCCCTCATGGTTTCTCCTTCCTCCTCTCCGATGCTCCGGTGAACTCCTCTCCGGCGACCTCCTCCTCCTCCTCTCCGGCGAACTCCTCATCCTCCTCTCCGGCGATGTAGGCGAGCGCCTCTCCGGTGACCTCCTCCTTCTCCTCTCCGGCGAACTCCTCTATGGTAAAAGAACACGGCAAAAGAATGTACAAGATCCAAAAATAGGAACAAAATTTGAACTAATATCGTGCCAAAAAACAAGTAAAAAAACGAGCAAAAAATGGGCAAAAAAATCACGATCCAGATCCAAATTCAAAATTCAAAAATAGCAATGGCGCACAGTGGGGGTTAGACGGTGCGCCACTACTATTTTCCCGCCTTCAAAATTCAAAAATACTAATGGCGCACCAGTGGCCTATACTAATGGCGCACCTTGGCCTATACTAATGGCGCACCAGTGGTGCGCCATTAGTATACCAGATACTAATGGCGCACCAGTGGTGCGCCAGTAGTAAAAAATACTAGTGGCGTGATACTAATGGCGCACTAGTGATGCGCCATTAGTAGGCAAAATTGGTGCGCCATTAGTAGCCCTTTTCCTAGTAGTGCGTGCTATGGCCTCTGGTTAGATCTGATCTGGCCGGTGCAGCCTATGCGCGGCACAGCGACAAAGATCGGTGGTGGCCTGTGCACACGTTGCTAGATGGAGGTTTGTCGAGCAGATCCGGGTGAAACCTTGCTCTCGGCTACTTGCCAAGGCCGGCGATGGCATCGCTCTTCTATGTCATCACATTCATGAAGGCATCGCTGTGGAGAAGCTCCATACTTCTATCTGCTATCTCGGGGGGAAACCCTAGGTCAGTTGATCGGATGATGGCGACGCTCTTGTGTAGTTCCCCCTTGGGGGTGTCATTCTTGGAGCTGTGCATTGGCTCGAGGGACCAGTGGACGGTTTCTACAGTGGAGCGGCATTTCAGGTGACATGTCGACAATGTGGAGTCTTGACGGTGTGGCGCAGCAGGGTCTCGGTGAAGGGTGTGTGATGATGGACGCGCATAGGAAGGTGGCGTCGTCTGGCGCCATGGTGGCGTCGACGGCAGGCCTATCAAGGTGAATGCGTCAGTACCTACTCTGAAGATGGATCGACGGAAAACGGATGCGGCGGCCTCTGAGAGTGTGTCCGACCGGTGTGTGCCCCAAACCCGGCAGTGCGGCTTGGTTGGGGACTTCGGTTTTAGATGTTAGGCTTTGGTGTGAGGTATGTTTGGTATTCGGCTCGGCAATTAGCACATTTTCATCAATTGAATAGGAGTAGCGACATATATTGCCAAGATAGTGACTTCAGACTTACTGATGTATTACTTTGTAAGGTCTTTATGAATAGTAATATGGTTGTATGCATCGTCCAGATGGAGAGGACGGGGGTCATCCTCCTTTTCAAAAAAGAATTAACTCAGGCTTTAGGAATGAAAGGCCTTACTGTACATGGTGTCAACTAGTCGAGACCTTCATCCAGGAATGTAGTGTGGCAAATTTGACAATTTTGACCTCGGGACGAAATCAAATCATAGAATGAACTACCCATGAAACTATTTCACGCGGCTGACCTAATTTTGACCTCGGGACGAAATCAAATCACAGAATGAACTGCCCGTAAAACTATTTCACGTGGCTGACATTTTTGTGTAGCGCCCAACACGTAGGCGCCACACCCTACGATGCAGCGCCTAGCTCTGGGACGTTGCACCTCTGTCCATCGTGGCAGCCCCTGGGCCCGCTCCCAGCAGTGCAGCGCCTAGCCCTTAGGCACTGCACTGTTTGTTACGAGTTGGCTGCCCCCCTCCCCCACTCCCCCACCCCACACACCCCTACCCCCATAGCATCCGATCTGAGTTTTGCCCCCTCTTCCCCTCTCCCCCCTCTCAAATCCTCACCCAAATCTTGCAAATTTGAAGATTTTGTCCTTGGATTTCGAACTCAAGCCCTCCCTCAAGGTAATCTTCTCTGATCCCCTTGTTTTGATCCAAGTGATGTTAATAAATTGCTCATTTGTTGCTAGTTTGGGGAAACCCTAGTTTTGTATGGATATAGAGATTTGCATGGAGATGTGAGATGTTTGTTTGCCAATTTCCTATGATTAGGCTTGTTAGTATGTTAGGGTTATTCTTATGGGTGTTCTTATGTTGGTGCTAGGGTTAGGGTTAGGGTTGTTTGTTTCATATGTATTTTAGGGTTTGTATACCGTGTTAATCCTTGGATTATAACTCATGGAAGCGATGCTACATTGTGTTGTTTGAATGCTTATAGGGATGGGAAGAACATGAGTGTTTGTTCATCATGGGGACAAAGACGCCTTCTTGAAAGGCAATATTGAACTGGACCCGGATGAGTTTGACATGGTGTTTGATAGTAGTCCTAGCTATGTGGAGCTCTTGCAACAAGTGAGGAAAGAGTTTAATTGGACGCACCCTAGTGATACTGTTGAGTTGGAGGGAAGGCATAATGTTGGTTTTGGAATGCACATCCGTTGGAAGAAAATGCGTGTCAACTCGGAGCAACGTTGGGTTGCATACAAGGAGATGGTGGCCAAATCACTAGACAAGGCTCTTGAGTTATTTGCAACGAAGAAGGTTCATTCAAGTTTTCATTTGGAATTGAGCCGGAACCCCTTCCCTTTGGTTGCTAGTAGCCCCCCACCCTTGAAGCAAGATGAAATTGTTGAACCTCTTTTGACCCAAGAAGTGAGGCCAACATTGAGCACGTTTCCAAACAACCAAAATGAAGCTTTGCAAGAGGAGAATGAGTATGCGGACGATGACAATGAAGTTGATCTCCATGACAACAATGTGGGTGATATTGACAAATATCATTTGCAAGAGACAATGGACCATTCCATCCCTTATTCCCGTGGCTATGCATCGGATTCGGATGATGAAGGTCCCGACGAACAAGTTGATGAGGAGGGGTTCACGGTGAAGGAGGCCGAAGCTTTTGAGAAGGTATTCGGTCGTGATCATCGGACTACATTGTTCAAGGATGTTAGTCTCACAGATGAAGCCGTGGTAGATGGTGGCCAAGGTATATCTCTTGGGGTTAGGCCAAGATCTCACTGTGATTTGGATGACGGCAAGAACGGGATTGCTAAAGGGTCTAAGTTCGATACCTTCTTGGAATTGAAGATGTGGCTCGACAACTAATTGGTTACGCGTTATCGTCCACACAAGGTGGTGAACTCGGACGTCAATGTGCGCTACACGATTGCATGTGCATGTGAAGATGAAATATGTCCATGGATTGTGCGTGCAAGACCATGGAAAGGAGGTCTCACTTGGCACATAGTGAGTTGTGTGCCAACTCACATGTGCTGAGGCAAAAGGGTGGATGGCAAGATTGTGTCCCAAGACCACAAACAACTCACATCCGAGTTCATCGCTTACAGGCTCTCCAACTCAATATCCACACTTCCAACAATGAGCGTCCAACATGTCCTTGACCTTGTGAAAGCCATCTTTCATTACAAGGTGAAGTACGGCAAGGCATGGAAGGCGAATCAAGCTGCATTTAAGATGTTGTATGGTACTTGGGAGGAAGCATACAACCAAACCCCTAGGTTGTTGTTAGCCATGGCCACCACAAACCCGGGCATGGTTCATGTGGTCGAGCCTCATGGGGAAAAAACAACGGTTCATGAAGGAAGGGAAGTCCGGGTATTTGGTCGTGCTTTTTGGGCATTCGAGCAATGCGTGAGGGCTTTCGAACACTTTGGGAATTTTAAGATGAAAAAAAGAGAGGGGAACAAGATATTCATGGAGAGGGTGGTTAAGGAGGCTCACCGCATAAGGAAAAGGGAGGAGGAAGAGGAAGAAGAGAGGAAGAAAAAGAAGGGGAAGGGGCCTTGCACTACGCAATATAGCTATATCATCTTCAACTTGCTTGTGGACGATGACCGTGTTATCCTCTAAACTGTGCTCTTCGATTTTGTTGTGAACTACTATGTGTCATGAACTATTATGTATTTTGTACTCCTCCTCGATTTGGTTGCCAACTACTATGTGTCGTGGAGTACTATGTATTTCCTCCTCGATTTGGTTGTATGAACTACTTCTCAAGTTGAAGTACTATGTGTTATGAACTACTATGTGTCATGAAGTACTTTGTGCATATGTTGTCTTCACCAGTTGTTTGCCTGCTTGCTATGTATACTATGTGTGCATATGCTATCTTCAAAATACTAGGTTTGCCAACAAATTCGCTAAGTCCAAGTGCAGCGCCTAGCTCTTGGGCGTCGCACTGCTTCGTGTGGCGCCTCCAGGCTAGGCGCCGCACCAGCCTGTAACTTGCGAACTTTCTGTTGCTCTCTGGATAGCTCTTTCTAGGCGTGCAATGCCTCAGAGCAAGGTGTTGCACTACTTCATGTGACGCCTAGCTCGGAGGCGTTGCACGCTGGGAAGAGCTATCCAGAGAGCAATAGAAGGTTTGCAAGTTACAGACTGGTGCAATGCCTAGCCTGGAGGCACCACACCGAGCAGTGAAGTGCCTAGATACTTGCAAAACTTATGTTGCTCTCTGGATAGCTCTTCCCAGGCGTGCAATGCCTGTGAGCTAGGTGTCACACGCAAAAGTGCAGTGCCTAGCCTAGAGGCGCCACACTGTATAATGCAACGCCTAGGAGCTAGGCGCTTCACTTCTCGGTGTGGCGCCCTTAGGCTAGGCGTTGCACCAGTCTGTAACTTGCAAAGTTTTCTGTTGCTCTCTGGATAGCTGTACACGGGCGTGCAACGCCTTAGATCTAGGCGTTGAACTATGTAGTGCGGTGCCTAACTCAGAGGCGTTTCAAATAAACACAAAATTCATAACACCGGCCACTATCATTATTACACGGGGCTCCATCGACATAGCGTGCGACCGGTGTTGATGGTCCCAGTGATCATCGAGAAGCCAGACCATCCAAACAATTTCAAACAAAGCTTTCTTGTCATCACGATTATCTTTTGAATACAAATAAACTAAAGTATGCCTACTATATGGAAAATTCAAAGCATATGTATCCAAAGCATTCTTGTTAATACGAATATAATTTCAACACAAAAAAAGTAAACTAGGCCTACTTCATGCAAGATTAGATACAAATATCTTTTCCATATAAAATAACATGTCAACCTATGTATCCAAACCATATCTTTTCAATAAAATCAACTAAACTAGGGTTGCAAAATTAGGTATCTAATACATGCAACATTCTTATCTAATCAAATCAAACAAGGGTTCCCCAAAATCTTCAAAATAGCATACATTATATGGATAGAAAGAAGGGGATCGGAGGAGAGTACCTTCTAGGATGGATTGGTGAAGGAATCCATGGACCAAATCATCAGATCTGAAGGATTTGGGAGAGGGGATTGAGAGGGGTAGAGGAGAGGGCCGCCGCTGCATACAAATCAGTTTTTGTAACTGGTGCAATGGGGTGGGTGGGGGAGGAGAGGGCCGCTGCGGCTGGATAAGTCACAGTGCAGCGCCCGAGCGTTAGGCGCTGCACATTACATGTGTGGCGCCTAGCTCGAAGGCGCAACACTGATGGGTGCAGGCCCAGTGGCTGCCACGATGGACAGAGGTGCAAAACCCCAGAGGTAGGCGCTGCACCGTAGGGTGTGGCGCCTACGTGTCGGGCGCCACACAAAAAGGTCAGCCGTGTGAAATAGTTTCACGGATGAAATAATTGAAGTGGGGGCGAACTTGTTTACTGTTGGTCGCTGGCCTCACGCACCTCCCACATGTGCCCCTATTGGCCGCCTGGAACGCGCACATCCCCACCCCCCTACACCCTCCTACTGGCCACATGCTCCATGTGCCGCTGTTGCTAGCCACCAGGAACTCGCGTCGCTCCGTGGCCTCTCCAGGTAGGCAGTAGGGTCCGTGTCGAACTCGAAGGGAGAGGGTCATTTGGACTCCAGAGACTACAACACAAACGAACGAATTGACGATCCAACGTCATGAACTAGAGGAGCACTTCTCTGGTTTATGATGGATGCATGTATTGCATATGGACCATTAAAATTGGGCAGCAAGTGACGACGCCTATTTTTCTTTCCTAGGATTATGTTTCGAACAATCTATAGGTTACATGTACTTATAAAACATCGCTCGAAATCAAGGTAGGGAGAGCGCCACACCTTGCCTTATTGAGAGCTTTGCACGTGCTCATTAATTTCAAACCTGGAAGGGTTTACACCAAGGCGATCCCTATCGCCCATCTTGTTCAATAAGATCACAAATATGTTGTAGCAACGGCTAAGGAGAATGGGAAAGTTGAAGGAATCATTCCTCACCTTGTTGGGGGGGGGGGGTTATGAAACATGATACATACAAGGCCATAACAATGAAGTTGGTCCTTTTTTGGTAAAATAATAATTGTCTAGACTTCAGATTAATTTTCACCAAGGGACTTGTTCTGTTTTGGAAACACCAAAACGATATAAGAAAATTTTTGTTTATGAGGTTGGCTTACTTCCGTTCATATATCTTGAGATTCTCATTCACTTATGCAATCTTCAAAATAAATAGTGGAAGATGATTGAGGATAATTATGAGAAGCTTCTCACTAACTAAAAGTGCAAGCTTCTATCATATCACTGCAAAAAACACTTCCGTGATGATACGTGTTTGTCATAGTAGGTTACGATTTCTGTCATGCATGTACATCCATGACGATTTTATGACAGAATCAAGATAGTCATATTCGTGTTGTCGTAGAAGTATTCCATGACAATACTCAAATTATCATCACGGAAGTCTCCACTTCTATGATCATAAATGGCGCCTCATGAAAATGCTTTTTTCAAGGGTAACCGGCATGTGGCATCCACCATACCGGGTTGCGTTTAAGATATTGGGTCCAGTTTTGGATTCGATAAACCCATTAGTAGTCACGACCAGTGGCGATTTCCCACATGTAAAATTCTCATTGGCAGAAGGAACCACGTGTCAGCTCCGCGTTGGGACAGATGTCAACCATCCAATGGATAGGAGGCACCTATGATACGCCGACACATGGCATGACCCACCAGTGGCCTGTTTAGGTTAAAAAGGCCGACCTAGTCAAAATTAGCAGGCTAGCCCATTAACGGCCTGCTTTCAGACGACCCATTCACAATCAAGGCCCATAGGAATAGTGTTGAATCGGCCCATCAATGACCCATTCTAGATTTCCCATCATTGCGGCCCATTGTCACTTCTGGCCTGTTAACAGTCTGCTAAGTATTTTGGTCGAATTACGGCCCGATGTGTTTCAGCCTGTTAAAGGTCCTACTACATTTGGGCTCATTGATTGCCCGATAAAACTTTTGACCCATAAAAGACTGTGAAGGAATTAGGCCATTTTCGGCCATGTCTCACATTTGGACTGTCAGCGGCCCACTGTAGATTTGGGCCACTTCCGGCCTATTCTGTTTTTCGGCCTGTTATCGTCGGAAAAAAAATCCATGGGCCATATGTTTCCCAATGTCACATCGGGCCTATTAACGACCCATATACTCACTAACACAAATCAATCCCGCACGCACTTTCCGCCTGGTAAAGGCCCGTGTAGTAGGCCGACGCAATTACGGCCCGTCAGACTTTTGGCCCGGTAAAGACCCGCATTGTAAATGGGCCACCATAAGCTGAGATACATTTCAACCTGCTAATGACTGTCGGTGTCAAAACCGGCAGATCTCGGGTAGGGGGGTCCCGAACTGTGCGTCTAAGGATCGAGGGTAACAGGAGGCAGGGGACACGATGTTTACCCAGGTTCAAGCCCTCTTGATGGAGGTAATACTCTACTTCATGCTTGATTGACTTTGATGAGTATAGGGGTTACAAGAGTTGATCTACCTCGAGATCGTAATGGCTAAACCCTAAATGTCTAGCCTGTATGATTATGATTGCCTCTACGGACTAAACCCTCCGATTTATATAGACACCACAGGGGGCTAGGGTTGTACAGAGTCGGTTTACAGAGAAAGGAATCTCCATATCCGAATGCCAAGCTTGCCATCCACGCAAAGGAGAGTCCCATCCGGACACAGGGAAAAGTGTTCTATCTTGTACCTTCACGGCCCATAAGTCCGGCCCATGTCACATAGCCCGAACGCCTGAGGACCCCCTAATCCAAGACTCCCTCAGTAGCCCCTGAACCGGTCTTGTGATGACAATGAATTCGGCACGCAAGTTGTTTTCGGCATCGCAAGGCGGGTTCCTCCTCCGAATACTCCAAAGTAGTCTTCTGAACAAGAGATCTATATCCGGCTCCGTATAACAGGTTAACCCTTCCAACCATCAAGGCATAATACTTAAAATAAGATACATCCATCGACAACTTTTTCTAGCGAAACATCATGCTTAGCTCTGCTATCATTTTGAACCGTTTTTGGGCCTCCCGCCTCGCGTTTCAATACACAACTCCCATTGAGACATCTTTTCAAAGCAGAGATCGTGTCCCCTTATTGCGGGATTCTCATCAATACGAGTTTTGGTAATCTAACTATGATGTTCGCATGACCCCATGGGAATAGGCGAGTTTTAAGGCTCGAGGGAGGGGGACGCTTGATATTCGCAGTCCATATAAGTGGATAGGATCCAACTCTTCCATCCCACGCCTCATTCTCTCTCTACCTCCCCATCCTCGAGCTCCAGCACCGAAGTTCCAAGATTTCCTCCCCTCTGCAACTCTTCCGACCATGGCCGGCTCTCAAGGCAAGTGGATGGCCTCTTCCGTCACGGAGAAGAACAACAAGGAGCTGTGGGAGGCGCGGTATCTAACCGCAGAAATCAAGCACAGGCTTCCCGATCCGGTGCATGTCATCCCCACTCCGGGGCCCGCCGAGAGGGTGGTTTTCATCCCCCACTTCCTCCACGGACTCAGATTTTCCCTCCACCCCTTCGTGAGGGGTCTCATGTTCTACTACGGGCTGGATTTTCACGATCTGGCCCCAAATTCATTCATCCACATCTCGGTGTTTATCATCGTGTGTGAGGCCTTCCTCTGTGTCCCTTCACACTTCGGCTTATATCTCAAGTTTTTCAATGTGAAGCCGAAGGTGGTCGACGGGCAACATGTGGACAGTGGTGGCGCCATGGTGAGCAAGCTCCCCAAAGTCAATTGGCCAAAGGGAGTTTTTGTGGACACCGTCAAGATATGGCAACAGGAATGGTTCTATATCACAGAACCCGCGGCCCTAACTGGGCAGCCGCTCCAGCCTTCAGATGCGGACCCCCGCTGAGGCTCACATCCTGGACCGACAAGGGTCCGGACTGGGGGTCAGTCCCTGAGGTGCTGCTGCTATAGAAACGCGTTCAAGGCATGATAGCGAAGGACATTACCCTCGCTTACGTGATCCAAGTGATGCTGATCCGCCGTGCACTTCCCTGCCAGCGGCGGCTCCTCAAGATGTGGGAGTTTAATCCGGAAGGTCCGCGGACCCTACACCGGTTCTACGACACAATGCATAAGGGGACCTGGAAGCTGCTTTTTAAGAAGCGGAAGTCGTGGCCAAAGTCATCGGATGATACCAGCCTCAAATGCAACCATCCAGCCTCTAAGGTAAATTCTAAAACCTCCGAACACCAATTGGTTCGTCAATCCAAAGGAGAAGCATTGAGTAGTCCATCCCCAAATAGGTCTGGACCAAGAAGGTGGAGCAGGTCCGGTGTCCGGCTTCGCTCCCCGAAGACCCAGAGAATCCTCTACTAATGTGGATGCTAGTCCCGGCACCATACCAAGCGCTGGTAAAGAAGGAAAAGAAGAAGAAGAAGAAGAAGAAGAAGGAGGAGGAGGAGGAGGAGGAGGGCACTTCGGATGCAATACCTGAAGAAGCTGATGCCCAGTCCTCTCACGAGGGCGATGATGACAACGAGGAGGAGGAAGAAGAAGAAGATCCTCCCCGCAAGGGCAAGAAGAGGGCGGCCTCCGAAGACCTGAAGGCCAAAGCATCCAAGAGGGACAAGATTACCCTCTCCGATGACTCGGAGTCGGACGCAGAGGCCATCCCGAAGCACCGTCGCCGGACCAAGCCCCAAGCTGACTCATAAGTAGTCCGAGATTTTTCACATACATCCAATCTCTATGAACTGTCATGATAACTCTGAGTTCTATTTTTTAGTCCGGCCCGCAATCTCCCCCAGCTATCCTCATCCTCAGGGGATCTGCTGCTGGAGATGATGGAGAGCGAGTCGCCTCCACTAGCTTCCCCGCCGCCTAGGGCAGATGATACCGAGGTGTCATCCCATAGGCCCTTCCCGGGCCTTGAAGAGACACAGGAGGGGTAGGGGCAACTTAACGCCACTTGAGGGCAATACCTCGGCTGCCGAAGGACTGGGGGGTATGGCCCCCACGGAGACCGGTGACGGGGGCCCCGGTCAATCCGACCCCCAGCTACATACTACTCCGGAGACCCATACGAGTCCGGAGTCTAGTGAGCGACCCCCTGCAGGAGGAGGGGAGCGGCGGCCTCTGATAACCTGGAGGTGCCGAATACCACGACGGACACACTACAAAGTGCATCCATCCTGGATGAGCACCGCATCCTGATGGGTACGGTGGTTGAGAATATTCACTCCGCCAAGAGCGGGCTGAATGAAGCCTTCTCCAGCCTGCTAGCAGGCTTCGAGGTACACAATGTAATATTTTTGATCATTTTTATGAGAAATATGCCTGTATATAGATAGTAGCCCCTGAGACTCTGTCCGATTCTTTGAAAGAAAAGCGAGCAGAGGATCAAAAGTCAGTTGTCAGATGGTAACATGCTATTTTATTTGGATTAAAACAGGCCTCCCTGTTAGCGGCGACTGGCCAGTCAACAGAAATTTCTGAACTCAAATGGAAATTGGGGCGCGCCGATGAGGACCTAGACCTTGTTAACACGCACCTCGACCAGGCGCAAGGTATAAGATACATCTTACTTTATGCCTGTTTATGTCCGTATTCTATGGAATTTCAAGAGCTGCAATGTGTGTGTTTGTACAAATGGTGCCGCCGCGGTTGAGACAATAACGGGTGAGCTTGCCCAAGCCAAGGAGAAAGCGAGGGTAAGCAAGGCGACCGCTGATAAAGCGGCTGCGGACTTAATGGCCGAACTGGCCGCTCGGCGCCATTTTGAGGAACGGGTGACCAAGGTGGAGCAGAAGCTCGAGGACACCACCCACAAGTGTGAGTCCTTAGAAGAGGAAAATAAGGTGAAGGGGACCGAACTCGCCAAGGCCCTTCAAGACGCCAAGGAGGCGCGGTCCGAATTTCACGCAGCGCACGAGGAAATCCGTCAAGCCGGACAAATAGCGGCTGGTAAGCCCTTTTTTATAGGCTAAATTTGGGGTTTGGAGGTATGCCTTGCTTAATCGACTATGGAGTTCTCCAGACGCATACTCGGATCTACCGAAGAGTGCTGCGGATGCCACCCAATTCTTCCGGGGCCAGGAGGGGTACGCAACGGAGAAGCTCTTCTGGTCGCAGTTGCGGGATAGGAGCTTCCCGCACTGCTAAATGACCTGATGGCATAATGGTCGGAGCTGCATAAGATGTCCAGCGCGGCCATGGAGGACATCATAGTCCGGTTGTTGCCAACCAAAGCCATTTTAGACTGCTACTTCGGCCTTGTGCGGTGTCTCGTCGATGCGTTCCCCCGAATCGACACCGTTAAGAAGTGGTCCTGCATAGAAGGAGCGTGAATTGCCTTCGCCCATGTCAAGATGCACCGGGCGAAGATGAAGGCCGAAAAGGTGGCAGTTGAGGGTCTGCCCGAAAGCAAGGACCATTGCACACCACAACGCTATTTTGAGGACGTACTAAAAGGTGCCCGCCTAGTAGAAGGCCAATGCTTGAAGGATGTAGTGTTCAAGTGAGCGAGTCCGAACTATTCGGGAGTTTGTATTTTGAACTAAGGCTTTGGTAATATATTCATGCCTTTATGAAGAGTTTTATACTCATGTGCGGCCGTTTTTATATCCGAGACTTCCCAGTCGTCGGCTTCAAAACCCAAGTAGATACTACTGGGGTGTTCGGAATTGCACATGACTACACTTAACCCAATGTCTTGGTCCATGAAGGAGGTGTCAGTGCGGTGAACCAGGCAATCAAACTATGCAGTTTTATTGCTCTTGCTTAGCCATAGGAATTTGACGATGGGTCTACAAAGTAGCCACTGGTATGTACGCGGCTATCCCAATGCGGATGCGTTGCATATGTGACTGGAAAATAGTCCTTCGTGTAATACGGAAAAAACGCGATAGATTTTAATAAGTCGCCGAGTGGCTGACCAGCTCTCGCCGTATCATGACAGTTAGTTTTTGGCTTTCTCTACTGAGGTGCTTAACCGGATGAACCAGAAACACAATCGCAGTAGTTCTCCCTTTACTACCCTATCCGATTAGACAGAACGTAAGTAGCAAACACAGGAGCCGGGCAACCCAACTATTGACCAGAGACATGATTCGGAGCCGATGCATATAGTGACGAGCTCGGGACACAGAATTGTGCTATAAAGTTGTTCAGACTTTTGTTTGGGAACAAATGTGTTGCCATATAGAGCCCCTGGCTATTTGTGCTGAGGTGTGTGCGTGAGGCAACTGAAGAGATGGAATAAAGTCTATAAGTAAAGACGATACCGAATAAGGATTTGGTTCACTGGAATCTCATTGATACGTCAAACCGTAATCTTACAGAGGGTACCATAATCACCAAGGCCATTTTACATGCCGGGGGGTCTAAGTCTAAGGGGAAAAGCTTTATACAGGTTCTTGAGTGAAGTTGTGGTCTACAAAATCCTTTGCACCTTCCTGCCGCACGTCTGTGCCGCTTTCGCCTGAGTAAGCAAGATTCCTAGAGAGGAATGGTCTCCGACTATTTGTATGGAACTAGGCTTGGAGAGAGTCCTTGAGAGTCCGTAGGATGAGTAGGTTTTGATTCACCCGTGGTAAAAGAGAAAAAATAATTAAAGAAAAGGGGAATGCCATATAGGGTCGGACTGTACTATAGGCCTGTCTGTATTGTGCCTCCGCTGATGCCCAAGGTACTTTGAGTGCATAATTATGCACAAGCGGTACGGATTTCATGGATGTTGATAACCCACAAGTATAGGGGATCGCAACAGTTTTCGAGGGTAGAGTATTCAACCCAAATTTATTGATTCGACACAAGGGGAGACAAAGAACATTCTCAAGTATTAGCAGGTGACTTGTCAATTCAACCACACCTAGAAACTTACTATCTGTAGCAAAGTATTTAGTAGCAAAGTAATATGATAGTAGTGGTAACAGTAGCAAAAGTAACGGTAGCAAAAGTAATATTTTTGGGTTTTATAGTGATGGTAACAGTAATAACGGAAAAGTAAATAAGTGAAGAACAATATAGAAAAAGCTCGTAGGAATTGGATCGGTGTTGGAGAATTATGCCGGATGCGATCGATCATGTAACAGTCATAACCTAGGGTGACACAGAACTAGCTCCAGTTCATCAATGTAATGTAGGCATGTATTCCGAATATAATCATACGTGCTTACGGAAAAGAACTTGCATGACATGTTTTGTCCTACCCTCCCGTGGCAGCGGGGTCCTTATGGAAACTAAGGGATATTAAGGCCTCCTTTTGATAGAGTACCAGACCAAAGCATTAACACATAGTTAATACATGAACTCCTCAAACTACGGTCATCACCGGGAGTGGTCCCGAGTATTGTCACTTCCGAGTTGCCGGATCATAACACATAGTAGGTGATTATAGACTTGCAAGATAGGATCAAGAACTCACATATATTCATGAAAACATAATAGGTTCAGATCTGAAATCATGGCACTCGGGCCCTAGTGACAAGCATTAAGCATAGCAAAGTCATAGCAACATCAATCTCAGAACATAGTGGATACTAGGGATCAAACCCTAACAAAACTAACTCGATTACATGATAAATCTCAGCCAACCCATCACCGTCCAGCAAGCCTACGATGGAATTACTCACACACGACGGTGAGAATCATGAAATTGGTGATGGAGGAAGGTTGATGATGTCGATGGCGACACATTCCCCTCTCCGGAGCCCCGAACGGACTCCGGATTAGCCCTCCCGGGAGAGTTTAGGGCTTGGCGGCGGCTCCGAATCGTAAAACGCGATGAATCCTTCTCTCTAATTTTTTCTCCCCGAAAATGAATATATGGAGTTGGAGTTGAGGTCGGTGGAGCGTCAGGGGGCCCACGAGGCAGGGGGCGCGCCCCCCACCCTCGTGGACAGGTGGAGGCCCCCTGACGTGGATTCTTCTTCCAGTATTTTTTATATACTCCAAAATAATTCTCCGTTGATTTTCAGGTCATTCCGAGAACTTTTATTTCTGCACAAAAATAACACCATGGCAATTCTGCTGAAAATAGCGTCAGTCCGGGTTAGTTCGATTCAAATCATGCATGTTAGAGTCCAAAACAAGGGAAAAAGTGTTTGGAAAAGTAGATACGACGAAGACGTATCAACTCCCCCAAGCTTAAACCTTTGCTTGTCGTCGAGCAATTCAGTTGATAAACTGAAAGTGATAAAGAAAAACTTTTACAAACTCTGTTTGCTCTTGTTGTTGTAAATATGTAAAGCCAGCATTCATGTTTTCAGCAAAGATTATGAACTAACCATATTCACAATAACATTTCGGTCTCATGTTTACTCATATCAATGGCATAATCAACTAGCGAGCAATAATAATAAATCTCAGATGACAACACTTTCTCAAAACAATCATGATATGATATAACAGGATGGTATCTCGCTAGCCCTTTCTGAGACCGCAAAACATAAATGAAGAGCACCTTTAAAGATCAAGGACTGACTAGACATTGTAATTCATGGTAAAAGAGATCCAGTCAAGTCATACTCAATGTAAACTAATAGTAATGGATGCAAATGATAGTGTTGCTCTCCAACTGGTGCTTTTTAATAAGAGGATGATGACTCAACATAAAAGTAAATGGATAGGCCCTTCCTAGAGAGAAGCAGGGATTTGTAGAGGTGTCAGAGCTCGGTTTTGAAATAGATATGAATAATATTTTGAGCGGTATAATTTCATTGTCAACATAACAACTGAGAGATCTCGATATCTTCCATGCTACACACATTATAGGCAGTTCCCAAACATAATGGTAAAGTTTATACTCCCCCACCACCAACAAGCATCAATCCATGGCTTGCTCGAAACAACGAGTGCCTCCAACTAACAAGAGTCCCGGGGGAGTTTTGTTCGCAGTTATTTTGATTTCATTTGCATAAAGCATGGGACTGGGCATCCCGGTGACCAGCCCTTTTCTCGTGAGTGAGGAGCGGAGTCCGCTCCTCTTGAGAATAACCCGCCTAGCATGGAAGATACAGACAACCCTAGTTGATACATGAGCTATTCGAGTATACTGATACGTCTCCATCGTATCTACTTTTCCAAACACTTTTGCCCTTGTTTTGGACTCTAACATGTAAGATTTGAATGGAACTAACCCAGACTAATGCCGTTTTCAGCAGAATTGCCATGGTGTTGTTTTATGTGCAGAAAACAAATATTCCCGGAATGACCTGGAACTCCACGGAACATCTTAGAAAAAATAATAAAAAATACTCGCCAAAGATGAAGACCAGGGGGCCCACACCCTTCTCACGAGGGTGGGGGGCGCCCCACTAGGGCGCGCCCCCTACCTCGTGGGCCCGCTGGAAACCCTCCGACGCCAACTCCAACTCTATATATTTGCTTTCGGAGAGAAAAAAATCTGAGAGAAGAAATCATCGCGTTTTACGATACGGAGCCGTCGCCAAGCCCAAAAACCTCTTGGGAGGGCTGATCTGGAGTCCGTTCGGGGCTCCGGAGAGGGGGTTTCATCGCTGTCGTCATCATCAACCATCCTCCATCACCAATTTCATGATGCTCATCGCCGTGCGTGAGTAATTCCATCGTAGGCTTGTTGGACGGTGATGGGTTGGATGAGATTTATCATGTAATCGAGTTAGTTTTGTTAGGGTTTGATCCCTAGTATCCACTATGTTTTGAGATTGATGTTGCTATGCCTTTGCTATGCTTAATGCTTGTCACTAGGGCCCGAGTGCCATGATTTCAGATCTAAACCTATTATGTTTTCATGAATATATGTGAGTTCTTGATCCTATCTTGAAAGTCTATAGTCACCTACTATGTGTTATGATCCGGCAACCCCGAAGTGACAATAATCGGGACCACTCCCGTTGATGACCATAGTTTGAGGAGTTCATGTAGTCACTATGTGCTAATGCTTTGTTCCGGTTCTCTATTAAAAGGAGGCCTTAATATCCCTAAGTTTCCAATAGGACCCCGCTGCCACGGGAGGGTAGGAGAAAAGATGTCATGCAAGTTCTTTTCCATAAGCATGCATGACTATATACGGAATACATGCCTACATTACATTGATGAATTGGAGCTAGTTCCGTGTCACCCTATGTTATGACTGTTACATGATGAACCGCATCTGGCATAATTATCCATCACTGATCCGGTGCCTACGAGTTTTCCATATACTGGTTCTCGTTTATTTACTTTCCCGCTGCTACTATTACAATCACTACAAAATACCAAAAACATTACTTTTGTTGTCTTTACTTTTGTTGCCATTACCACTACTATCAAATTATTGTGCTACTAAACACTTTGCTGCAGATACTAAGTTTCCAGGTGTGGTTGAATTGACAACTCAGCTGCTAATACTTGAGAATATGCTTTGGCTCCCCTTGTGTCGAATCAACAAATTTGGGTTGAATACTCTACCCTCGAAAGCTATCGAATCAACAAAGTAGATGCATAAATGCTAAGGATGAAGCATGTCACATGTGTGTCCCTGATCTTAGCATTCTTAGGAGTGCTGTGTTAGGAGAGCAATCTTATGATATGGGAGCCATTGTAGCTCGTAGGTTGCATCATAATAGATATAATGGAGATTTCTTTGGAGGAATTTATGCAACCCGCTTAGCTCATTTTCTTGAGATAGACATTCATGAGAGTGATACGGAGTTGCCTCCTACATATTTAGATTATAACTCTATGGCTTCGCACCAGTTTTTTGAGAGGCCTGAATCACCTCTCTTATATCGTTTAATTTTTGATAAATGACATGTTTTCCGTATTACTCTCCCTGCTCTTGCCTTCTTTGATTCACAAACAAAAAGAAGATATGTTATTGCCAGAGAGGAGGCCGAAGAGTACGAGAGGAGAGCGGAGGCAGCTCGACTCCACGCTGCAGCTCAGCAGGCGATATCCGCTGCACATCAGTATGATCCCAACTATTCCTCATCACAGTACGACCCCAACAACTATTATTATGGATATCCGCCAGGCCAGCCGTGGCCATAGACCAACTTAGGCCAAAAGCCTAAGCTTGGGGGAGTACGTATTTCTCACCGACATTACATTTATGTTCACACACACTCATTGCTAGATGTCGGTGCTCATACTTTTTTAGTGTAATATCCATCCTAGTTTATTTTCTTTTTCCTGCTTTCTTCTTGTGTGTTTGTGAAACCTTAAGAAAAACCAAAAAAAATTAGTAGTAGTTTATTTTTCTGCTGTAGTAGTAATAAATAAAAAGAAAACCCAAAAATATTTCCTGTTCTTCTTTTGCTTCTTGGGAGCTTTCCCGTGTAAATAGTTTTATTTCTTTTCTTTTCTTTGGGGGTCAGTAGGAGAAGACTATAATTAAATTGTTGAAGTGGCTCTTATATGCATTATTGTTGATTTAACCCAGAGCCCATATTGCCTTGTCTTCTCCTGTTTATTGAATGACCGCAGATTCCAGCTTAGTCCAATGCACGTGCACTCTTATTATTATTCACACCGTTCGGTCGTGCAAGTGAATGGAAATTATGATGATATAAGATGGACTGACTGAGATGAGAAAAGCTGGTATGAACTCGTCCTCTTTTGTTTTTGTAAATATGATGAGCCCTCATTCTTGATTTAGCTTATTATGAATAAACATGTTTGCAATGACAATTAGAGATCGTAGTTGCTTGTGCCATGCTTGATTAGCTATGAGTTATAATGATTTACCTTGTGTGCCAACATGCTATTGAGATGATTATGATGTGGTATGATGGGGTGGTATCCTCCTTTGAATGATTTAAGTGACTTGACTTGGCACATGTTCACGCATGTAGTTGAAACAAATCAACATAGCCTTCATGATATTTATGTTCATGGTGGATTATATCCTACTCATGCTTGCATTCAATGTTTATTAATTTTAATGCATGTACATGGCTGTTGTCGCTATCTAGTTGGTCGCTTCCTAGTCTTTTGCTAGCCTTCACTTGTACTAAGCGGGAATACTGCTTGTGCATCCAATCCCTTAAACCCCAAAGTTATTCCAGATGAGTCCACTATACCTTCCTATATGCGGTATCTACCTGCCGTTCCAAGTAAATTTGTATGTGCCAAACTCTAAACCTTCAAATAAACATTCTGTTTTGTATGCTCGAATAGCTCATGTATCAACCAAGGCTGTCCTTATCTTCCGTGTTAGGCGGGTTATTCTCAAGAGGAGTGGACTCTGCTCCTCACTCACGAGAAAATGGCTGGTCACCGGGATGCCCAGTCCCATGCTTTATGCAAACTAAATCAAAATTAATTGCAAAACAAAACTCCCCCTGGGACCTGATGTATGCTGGAGGCACTCATTGTTTCAAGCAAGCCATGGATTGATGTTTGTTGGTGGAGGGGGAGTATAAACTTTACCATTCTATTTGGGAGCCGCCTATAATGTGTTTAGCATGGAAGATATCGTCATCTCTTAGTTGTTATGTTGACAATGAAAGTATACCGCTCAAATTACAATTTATCTCTATTGCAAAACCGAGCTCTGGCACCTCTGCAAATCCCTGCTTCCCTCTGCGAAGGGCCTATCCATTTACTTTTATGTTGAGTCATCACCCTCTTATTAAAAAGCACTAGCTGGAGAGCACAGCTGTCATTTGCATTCGTCACTATTAATCTATGTTGGGTGTGACTATGATTGGATCTCTTTTACAATGAATTACAATGTCTAGTCAGTCCTTGATCTTTAAAGGTGCTCTGCATTTATGTTTTGCCATCTCAGAAAGGGCTAGTGAGATACCGTCTTGTTATATCATATTATGATTGTTAAGTGTTGTCATCCGAGATTTATTATTACGGCTTGCTAGTTGATTATGCTATTGATATGAGTAATTATGAGACCTGAGAATTATTGCAAATGTGGTTAGTTATGATCTATGCCGAAAACTTGAATGCTAGCTTGACATAGTTACAACAACAAGAGCAAACAGAGTTTGTAAAAGTTTTTCTTTCTTTCTTTTAGTTTGTCAACTCAATTGCTTGAGGACAAGCAAGGGTTTAAGCTTGGGGGACTTGATACGTCTCCGTCGTATCTACTTTTCCAAACACTTTTGCCCTTGTTTTGGAATCTAACTTGTATGATTTGAATGGAACTAACCCGGACTAACGCTGTTTTCCGCAGAATTGCCATGGTGTTGTTTTATGTGCAGAAAACAAATATTGTCGGAATGACCTGAAACTCCACGGAACATCTTAGAAAAAATAATGAAAAATCCTTGCCAAAGATGAAGACCAGGGGGCCCACACCCTTCTCACGAGGGTGGGGGGCGCCCCCTACCTCGCGGGCCCCCTGGAAACCCTCCGACGCCAACTCCAACTCTATATATTCACTTTTGGAGAGAGAAAAAATCAGAGAGAAGAAATCATCACGTTTTACAATACGGAGTCCGTTCGGGGCTCCGGAGAGGGGGATTCGTTGCCGTCGTCATCATCAACCATCCTCCATCACCAATTTCATGATGCTCACCGCCGTGCGTGAGTAATTCCATCGTAGGCTTGCTGGACGGTGATGTGTTGGATGAGATTTATCATGTAATCGAGTTAGTTTTGTTAGGGTTTGATCCCTAGTATCCACTATGTTTTGAGATTGATGTTGCTATGACTTTGCTATGCTTAATGTTTGTCATTAGGGCCCGAGTGCCATGATTTCAGATCTAAACCTATTATGTTTTCATGAATATATGTGAGTTCTTGATCCTATCTTGCAAGTCTATAGTCACCTACTATGTGTTATGATCCGGCAACCCCGAAGTGACAATAATCGGGACCACTCCCGGTGATGACCATAGTTTGAGGAGTTCATGTATTCACTATGTGCTAATGCTTTGGTCCGGTTCTCTATTAAAAGGAGGCCTTAATATCCCTAAGTTTCCAATAGGACCCCGCTGCCACAGGAGGGTAGGACAAAAGATGTCATGCAAGTTCTATTCCATAAGCACGTATGACTATTTACATAATACATGCCTACATTACATTGATGAATTGGAGCTAGTTCTGTGTCACCCTATGTTATGACTGTTACATGATGAACCGCATATGGCATAATTATCCATCACTGATCCGGTGCCTACGAGTTTTCCATATACTGGTTCTCGCTTATTTACTTTCCGGCTGCTACTGTTACAATCACTACAAAATACCAAAAACATTACTTTTGCTGTCTTTACTTTTGTTGCCATTACCCCTACTATCATATTATTGTGCTACTAAACACTTTGCTGCAGATACTAAGTTTCCAGGTGTGGTTGAATTGACAACTCAGCTGCTAATACTTGAGAATATTCTTTGGCTCCCCTTGTGTCGAATCAACAAATTTGGGTTGAATACTCTACCCTCAAAAGCTGTTGCGATCCCCTATACTTGTGGGTTATCATATACAAAAAATAATGATTATTTGAAGGTTCAGAGTTTGGCACATACAAATTTTCTTGGAACGGCAGGTAGATACTGTATATAGGCAGGTATGGTGGATTCATGTGGAACGACTTTGGGGTTTATGGAATTGGATGCACAAGCAGTATTCCCGCTTAGTACAAGCGAAGGCTAGAAAAATACTAGGAAGCGACCAGCTAGAGAGTGACAATAGTCATGAACATGCATTAAAATTAATCAACATCGAATGCAAGCATGAGTAGGATATAATGCACCATGAACAAAAATATCATAGAGGCTATGTTAATTTTGTTTCAACTACATGCATGAACATGTGCCAAGTCAAGCCACTCAAATCGTTCAAAAGAGGATACCACCCTATCATACCACATCACAACCATTTTAATTGCATGTTGGCACGCAAGGTAAACCATTATAAGCTCCTAGCTAATTAAGCATGGCATAAGCAACTATATTCTCTAATTGTCATTGCAAACTTGTTTATTCATAATAGGCTGAATCAGGAACAATGAACTAATCATATTTACAAAAACAAGAGAGGTCGAGTTCATACCAGCTTTTCTCATCTCAATAAGTTCATCGTATACTCATCATTATTGCCTTTCACTCGCACGTCCGAATAGTGTGGATAATATTAATAGTGCACATGCATTGGACTAAGCTGGAATCTCCAAGCATTCAATTCAAGAGAGAAGACAAGGTCATATTGGCTCTTTGTTAGATCAACAATAATGCATATGAGAGCCACTCAACATTTTCATTATGGTCTTCTCCTCTCGACCCCCAAAGTAAAGAAAAGAAGTAAAACTATTTACACGGGAGAGCTCCCAACAAGCAAAAGAAGAATAGGAAATATTTTTGGGTTTTCTTTTTAATTACTACTACAAGCATGGAAAGTGAACTAGCAAAAAGCTACAACTATTTTTTTGGTTCTTCTTAAGGTTTATCAAACACACAAGAAGAAAGCATAAAAAGGAAAATAAACTAGCATGGATATTACAATGAAAAAGTATGAGCATCGACAACTAGCATGAGTGTATGAGCAGGAATGTAATGTCGGTGAGAAATACATACTCCCCCAAGCTTAGGCTTTTGGCCTAAGTTGGTCTATGGCCACGGCTGGCCTGACAGATATCCAAAGTTATAGTTGGGGTCATACTGAGAATGATCCCCCTGGTGCCACTGGTTGGCAATCTCCTTCGGATTCCACTGATAAACAGACTGCTGGTGAGGATCAAATTTTGGTTCCGGCTCTGGCTCTGTAGCTGATGTGGAGTTTCGGTAGGCGTAAATGGCCTCCGGTGGAACAAGGTACTTGCTGTTCGCGTTGGTCGTGGAGGAAGGCGGTGAGGCCTGCATTCTTAGCCAACTCATACAAATCATCATAAATCTTGGCTGCTCTCAAGAAATTATCACAAGGCCATTCACACGGTCGAACTTCCGCGGTGCGAGGTAGATTATATTTGGGTCTCTTATCCTCCTCACTTTGCTTATCCTTTGAGATTCGGCTCGATGTGCCCCTCAAAAATCTCTTCATCTTTTTCTGAAAATATCTGAAATTTTTAGTAACTTCAAAATAAAAGTGAACCAAAGTCAACAATATTGATAGCAACTACTCCTACAAGTGCCTAGAGGCAATATCATGCATTAAAACTACTTTTGACCATATAATTTTGACATGCGAGCTCAAGAACGGGGTCACCTAAGCAGCAAAAATATGCAATGAATTAAGCACTAGAACAAAAACTAATTGGACCATTGGAGGAGTCACATACCAAAAAAGAATCCCCCAAAGTAGTTTTGTGAATGGAGCTTTGAGCTAGGAGATCGAAAATGACAGCAAGATGAGCTTGAACTCGAGTTTGAGCTGGCTAGTGATGTTTTCGGGAGGAGGAAGGAGTGTGTGGTAGATGGAATAAGTGGAGGGGAGCCACCGTGGGCCCATGAGGCAGGGGGTAGGCGCGCCCTGGACCCTCGTGGCCAGGTGCTTTCTCCCCCTGCCGTGCTCTCAGTGCGAGATATTCTCAAATATTCTAGAAAAAATCATATTTAAATTTCAGGGCATTTGGAGAACTTCTATTTTTGGGGTATTTTTTATTGCGTGGATAATTCAGGAAACAGACAGAAAAAAATACTATTTTTGCTTTATTTAATATAAATAACAGAAAGTATAAAGAGGGTACAAAAAGTTGTGTTTTGTAACTTCATCCATCTCATTCTCATCAAAAGGAATCCACTAACAAGGTTGATCAGGTCTTGTTAACAAACTCATTCCGAATAACATGGAACCGGAGAATTTTCGAAAAACAATAGGTTACCTCAACGGGGATATGCATGTCCCCAAAAATAAGAATATCATATTTCTTCTTGACAGTAGGAAGAGGAAATTCAAAACCTCCAATAGTAATTGTTGAAAATTTTCCAATAGAATTGATACTGTGGACTTGAGGTTGTTTCCTCGGAAAGTGTACCATATGCTCATTACCATTAACATGAAAAGTGACATTACTTTTGGTGCAATCAATAACAGCCCCTGCAGTATTCAAAAAGGGTCTTCCAAGAATAATAGACATACTATCGTCCTAATGCATATCAAGAATAACAAAGTCCGTTAAAATAGTAACGTTTGCAACCACAATAGGCACATCCTCGCAAATATCGACAGGTATAGCAGTTGATTTATCAACCATTTGCAGAGATATTTCAGTAGGTGTCAAGTTATTCAAATCAAGTCTATGATATAAAGAGAGAGGCATAACACTAACACCGGCTCCAAGATCACATAAAGCAGTTTTAACATAGTTTCTTTTTAATGGAGCATGGTATTGTTGGTACTCCGGGATCTCCTAGTGTTTTCGGTATTCCACCCTTAAAAGTATAATTAGCAAGCATGGTGGAAATTTCAGCTTCCGGTATGTTTATTTTATTAGTAACAATTTCTTTCATGTACTTAGCATAAGGATTCATTTTAAGCATATCAGTCAAACACATACACAAAAAGATAGGTCTAATCATTTCAGCAAAGCACTCAAAATCCTCATCATCCTTTTTCTTGGATGGTTTAGGAGGAAAGGCATGGGTTTCTGAACCAATGGCTCTCTTTCTTTACCGTGCTTCCTAGCAACAAAGTCTCTCTTATCATAGCGTTGATTCTTTGATTGTGGGTTATCAAGATCAACAACAGGTTCAATTTCTACATCATTGGTATTGCTAGGCTGAGCGTCAACATGAACCTGTTCATTAATATTATCACTAGGTTCATGTTCATTACAAGATTGTGTTTCAGCATCAGAAATAGAAATATCATTGGGATTCTCAGGTGTGTCAATAACAGGTTCACTAGAATCATGCAAAGTCCTATCATTTTTCTTTTTCTTCCTTTTAGAAGGACTAGGTGCATCAACGTTAGTTCTTTGAGAATCTTTCTCAATTCTCTAAGGTTGTCCTTCAGGATACAAAGGTTCCTGAGTCATTTTACCACCTCTAGTCACAACTCTAACAACATTATTATTTTTCTTACTATTTAATTCATTGAGCAAATCATTCTGAGCTTTATGTACTTGTTCTACTTGAGTGGTAACCATAGAAGCATGTTTACTAATAAGTTTAAGTTCACCTTTAACACTAGCCATATAATCACTCAAGTGTTCAATCATATAAGCATTGTGTTTCAATTGTCTACCAACATAAGAATTGAAGTTCTCTTATTTAACAATAAAATTATCAAACTCATCTAAGCATTGTCTAGCAGACTTATAATGGGGAATATCACCTTCATCAAATCTATAGAGAGAATTTACCTTTACTACCTGTGTCGGGTTATCAAGACCATGTATTTCTTCAACATGCGGCAAATTAAGACCATGTATTTCTTCACCAGGAGGTAAATTCTTAACATCTTCAACTTTTATACCTTTTTCTTTCATAGATTTCTTTGCCTCTTGCATATCTTCAGGACTGATAAATAGAATACCCCTTTTCTTCGGAGTTGGCTTAGGAGTTGGTTCAGGAAGTCTCCAATTTTTTTCATTAGTCAACATATTATTCAATAGAATTCAGCTTGATCAATAGTTCTTTCCCTGAAAACACAGCCAACACAACTATCCACGTGGTCTCTGGAAGCATTGGTTAGTCCATTATAAAAGATATCAAGTATTTCATTTTTCTTGAGAGGATGATTAGGCAAAGCATTAAGTAACTGGAGAAGATTCCCCCAAGCTTGTGGGAGACTCTCTTCTTCAATTTGCACAAAATTATATATTTCCCTTAAAGCAGCTTGTTTCTTATGAGCGGGGAAATATTTAGCAGAGAAGTAGTAAATCATATCCTAGGGACTACACACACAACCAGGATCAAGAGAATTAAACCATATCTTAGCATCACCCTTTAATCAGAACGAAAATAATTTAAGGATATAATAGTAGCAAGTTTTCTAATCATTAGTGAACAGGGTAGCTATATCATTTAATTTAGTAAGATGTGCCACAACAGTTTCAGATTCATAGCCATAGAAAGGATCATAATCAACCAAAGTAATTAACTCAGGATCAACAGAGAAATCATAATCCTTATCAGTAACAAAGATACGTGAAGTAGCATAAGCAGGATCATATTTCATTCTAGCATTCAGAGATTTTTGTTTCAGGTTAGCTAATAGTTTCTTAAGATCACTCCTATCATTGCAAGCAAGAAAGTCTCTAGCAGTTTCTTCATCCATAACATAACCCTCAGAAACAACAGGTAATTCATATCTAGGGGGAGAGTCTTCATCATCACTTTCATCAATATTATCAGTTTCAATAATTTCATTCTCTCTAGCCCTAGCAAGTTGTTCATCAAGAAATTCACCATGTGGCACAGTGGTATCAAGCATAGAAGTAGTTTCATCATAAGTATCATGCATAGCAGAAGTGGCATCATCAATAACATGCGACATATCAGAATTAATAGTAGAAGCAGATTTAGGTGTCGCAAGTTTACTCAAAACAGAAGGTGAATCAAGTGCAGAGCTAGATGGCAGTTCCTTACCTTCCCTCGTAGTTGAGGGATAAATCTTGATTCTTGGATCTTTCAAGTTCTTCATAATGATAAGCAGATATAAGTCCCAAGTGACTCAAAGACGTGTGTCTAAGTCTCTGATCAATACAATTCTAGCATGAGTAATGAACCTTTATCATGAATAAGAAAATATAAAATAAATTTTTTATTATTGCCTCTAGGGCATATTTTCTTCACGAACAGTGGGTCAAAACCTCTGACAGCATGACCTAATGTGCAAGACCAAATTGCTAAAAACCAAAATATTAGAATGGTTCGTACAATTGCACAATAATGTACTAATAGACAAAGGACCATGCATGTGTTAACCTCAATTGTAAACCTCAGTTCTTCCCATTGTTTCCCTGCAATAGATATAAGGTAGTTAGTGATCAGGTTAAGTGAGGGTTCGCATGCTATTAGTAAAATGTTTATGAAAAATAAGCACATTGTGGATTCATCAGATTAATTCGAGCCATATGGAAAACCCATTTATAGAAACCAAGCATGATTGAGAACTATTAAATATAGCAATTGTACATGTTTCTCATGTATTAAGTGCAACCAAATTCGATTTATTCCTCACATGCAAAATAATACAAAATTCTACCCACAACAATTGGACATCGCATTGCAGAATTGAACCAAGCTGTTAACTAAACACCACAACAAATGAACCAAACATTAACCGAGGACCACATTGCATAATATAATATACTCCTAATAGAATATTAGACAATTAACCAAACCAAGCATGCTTAACAACTTGGAAATATAGCAATTGTATCTGTTTCTCATCTATTTATTCCTCACATGCAAAATAATACAAAATACACCCACAACAATTGAACATTGCACTGCGGAATTGAACCAAACAATTAACTATACACCACAACAAATGAAACAAATGTTAACTGAGCACCCCATTGCACAATATATAACATACTAGAAGATCAGATAGTTAACCAAACCAAGCATGCTTGACAACTTGGAAATCAAGAAATTGTATTTCTTTCCCATGTATTTTGTAAAGATAAATTTGATTTATTTCTCACATGTAAGACAATACAAAATTGCATCCTAAAGAATTGAACATCACATTTGCATAATTGAACCAAACAGTTAACTGAACATGACAACTAATTAACCAAACAGTTAATAAGTGGGCACCATATAGCATGACATATAGAACATATACACTAGAGCAAAAGATTGCATGGTAAAAGTACATATGACAATTCACTAGAATTTGTTAATGTAAGGCAGGAGCAGCACATGCAACGGGTAAACCCCGCATGCTTAACCGGCATAGCTAGCGAACGGAACATAGGTCATTATAGTGAGCTAATAACACAAGCTACTCCTCATCTTTGGAGATATCGATGATGATTGGATCCTTGGACATGGAAGAGGGCGAGGCCTCCACATCGTGGGTGCCCTCATCATAGTGGTGAGTTGCCTGAGCCATTCGGGGCACCAACCTGCTGGCTCTCGAGTTGAGGTAAGCATGAGCACCCTAAGAAAACACCTTGTAGTCTTTGTCGAAGGCACCGATAGTGGCCTCGAGAAAACACCACGAACTATAGTTTAAAGCAGCCAACCACGTCATCGCGTCGGCGCGCAAAGAGTTGACGGTGGCATCGATGGCGAGGTGCTCCTCCGAGATCTGGGGGTTGACACGAATGGCAGCCATCACGACCTCATCCGCGCATGCGGTCGGGATTTGCTTGTCCGCTGCCAAATGCTCCTTGAGCTGCTGGCCATACTGCATGCATCATGGCTTAGGGTTGCGCTTATTTGGGCATGGGGTCGATGATTTGGGTGTAAGGTGTTGCTCCAGCAGTCGGGCATGTGGGATGTGGAAGGAGGAGGATGATGGGGGTTGGGTGTGGAGTACCTACCTGGATCGACGAGGCCGAGCAGCGTGAAGGAGGATCGCTGGCGAGGAGGTGGCGCTGCAAGCAAGGAGTGAACATTTGAACTTGGAAAGGAAGGTGGAAACAAGGGAAATGTAGCTTTTGGTAAGGGGGAGGGGCGGGGAGAAAGATTTTTCCGCGGAAGCCAATTTTTTGGATCGGTGCAGCTAAAATACTGGCGCGCAAAGTGTCATCAGACACGGTCCCTTATTCAACATTGTGTACAATATGTGAACATCACAAAGATTCATATAGCTTACCCTGTGTGGAATGAGTTTGAACCTGCAAATTTTGGTCTGAATTTCCCTGGTTATAGTGGTCATCCACATCATTGCATAATTTGGGTACACAAAGGAGACTATAGCACACCCACACTTCTTAATCGGTCAAGTTCAACAATTAAATAGAGCTAACTGACCTAAACATTACTCTCACAAATTAAAGACCGGCGATCTTAATTAAATAAAACAAAGAGTACTACTCCGGCTGGTGCTCGTCGATCTCCGCCGCCTCCTCCATGTCCAGCTCGCGCCTGAAGATCTCCTGGGGAAGGGGCTCCATGGCATCCATTGCACCATACTCAGCAGGCATATCGTGCCATCGCGTCTGCCATCTCTTTGGAAAAGGCCGCCATGAGCTGGGTGTGGGCGGACGCGATCTGGGCTTGGACGGGCTTTGTCTTAGCAAGGTATGCCATGGAGGAACAAACTGCTGCTTGAACGCTCTCGGCGATTGCCAACTCTTCAGCCGTGGGTTGCCGGCCATTGTCGGAGAACCTTCATTCGATTTGTGCAGCGCCCGCCAGGAGCTGGGCATGGGCGGCCTCCATCAGGGCTAAAGCCACCGCTGCAGAACAGACAGTCGTTTGCCGCTCTCGCCGGGTGCTATCCCCAAGGCAGATGTTGCTGCCGCCACCTGAGAAGCAACAACGGCCGTTTGGGCTGCCTTGTCCACCCAGTCATAGATTGCGGTTGCGCTCACGCGGCTTGTTAGCATGTGGATGGCGGCTGCGGCCGTGCTGTCGCCGAATTGGCCTGCTGAAGTTGCCCTCACAACGCGGGTCTACGTCCCCGTCTTTCACCAGCGACGATTGAACAGTGAAATTATATTTGGGGAGCGAGCTAGTGTACTTGACACACCAGTTGTGGACTATAGCTGACGCACCTTCTCACGTAAGCCATAGGCATACTATACACCGACCGTGCTGCAAGATATTTTGTACTGTATCTCACACGATTGGTGATAATAAACTGTGTGGGGTCTACTTGATTTTTCGTCTTCATTTGAATTACATAATGGGGTCACAACGAAAAAGGAGGGTGTTTGAATTTCGAGAACTTTTATCTGCAGTGAACATGCAACTATATGTGTGTCGTCAAAAAAATTGGAATTATTTTCAGGTTTCGATTGGACATTTTTATACATTAACTTGGTTTTCTAGGCATTTCAGGTGCACAATTCAAAATTAAACTACATGCACATGCTCCGGTGCACCAAAATGGGTTGTAAAATCATATATGTGTCCATGGGTTGTTGTTTATGTCCCATGCAAGAAATGGGGATGAATTTCAAACACCACGACATCGTGTCTCTCCGGCAAATGTTGAGGTACTTGCTTTTGTAATTCTAGTAAATTCAAAACTCGTCTGAAATTCATGAACCTTGGCATGCTATCATGGAATGGCATCAACATGCCGGGGTAAAAAATATTGTCCCATTTCGGGCAGGTTATAGTATAAGCTTCTCACAGACCAGAGCTTGTCACAAGAAGCCTCATGGTTCCGGTAGGGAAACTTGTCACCTCTGTGGACCAAATGATATTTGTCGCCACTTCTTGCTTTGAATTTTTTTTCTGGTGTCAACATAGAACAACAGGACTGTCGTGTTAAATTTTGGAATTTTTGGGGGATCGTTTGGACATTTTTATATGTTAACTGAGTTTTTTTAGGAATTTATGTGTATAATTTAAAATTACACTACATGCACATGCTCCACTGCATGAAAATGGGTTGAAAAATCAAATGTGTGTCCTTGGTTGCAAGCTTTATTAGATAAAATGCAAGAAATGAGAATGAATGTTAAACACCTTGACACTTTCAATACACTGCTGTACATGGTTTTAAAATTCTAATAAATCGAAATCTCGTTTGTAGTTCATGAAACTTGACGTGATACCATGAAATGGCATCAACATGCCGTGGTAAAAATATTGTCCCATTTGGGGCATGTTTGGGTATAAGCTTCTCGTAAACCAAAGCTTCTCACAATAAGCCTGATGGCTTCGGTAGGGAACGTGCCACCTTTGGGGATGAAACAATAGCCATTGCCTCTACTTGCTTTCAAAAAATTTCTAGTGTCAACATGGAACAGCATGAGTGTTGTGTCAATTTTTGGGATTTTTGGGGTTCGCTTGGACATTTTAATACATTAAATGAGTTTTCTATGCATTTATGTGCATAATTCAAATTTGAACTACATGCACATGCTCCAGTGCATATAAATGGGTTAAAAATTCAAATGTGTGTTGTTGGTTGCATGCTTAAGTCCCATGCAAGAAATGGGAAAATGTGTCAAACACCTTGCCACCATCGCTCGACCACTAACATTGAGATACATGGTTTTTAAATCCTAGTAAATCAAAAACACGTTTTAAATTTATGAAACTTGACATGCTACCATGGAACGGCATCAACATGACGTGGTAAAAATATTGTCCCATTTGGGTCAGGTTGGGGTATAAGCTTCTCACAAACCAGAGCTTCTCACAACAAGCCTCAGGATTATCGTAGGGAACATTTCACCTTTCTGGACGAAATGATATCCGTTACCTCTTCTTGATTTCAATTTTTTTCTATTGTCAACATAGAACAACAGGAGTGTTGTGTTAAATTTTTGAATTTATCGGGGTTCATTTGGACATTTTTATACATTAACCAAGTTTATATGCATTTATGTGCATAATTCAAAGTTGAACTACAAGCACATGCTCTAGTGCATATAAATGGGTTGAAAAAACAAATATGCGTCCTTGATTGCATGTTTAGGTCCCATGCAAGAAATGGGAATGAATGTCAAACACCTTGCCACTGTCGCTCGGCCGCAAACATTGAGATACATGGTTTTTAAATTCTAGTAAATCAAAAACTCGTCTGAAATTCATGAAACTTGGCATGATATCATGGAGCGGCATCAACATGCGATGGTAAAAAATTTGTCCCATTGGGGCAGGTCTGGGTATATGCTTCTCGCAAACCAGAGCTTTTCACAACAAGGCTGATGGTTTCAGTAGGGAACGTGCCACCTTTGGGAACAAAATGATATCTGTTGCATCTTCTTGCTTTAAATTTTTTTCTGGTGTCAACATAGAACAGCAGCAGTGTTGTGTCAATTTTTTGGATTTTTTGGGTTTCGCTTGGACATTTTTATACATTACCTAGGTTTTCTAGGCATTTTATGTGCATAATTCAAATTTGAACTACATGCACATGCTCCAGTGTAGAAAAATGGGTTGACATATCAAATGTGTGTCCTTGGGTGCATTCTTAGGTCCCATGCAAGAAATGAGAATTAATTTCAAACACCAGGGCACTATTGATTGCCGGCAAAATGTTGAGATACTTTGTTTTTAAATTCTAGTAAATCCAAAACTCGTCTGAAATTCATGAAACTGGGCATGCTATCATGGAATGGCGCCCGACATGTTGTGGTATTTTTTGTGTCCATTTTGAGAGAAGGCGCACTCGAATAATAGCCAACAAAGGCATTTTGAAACAAATAGAAACCACTTTAACATCTCAAACATTTTGTATAATTTAAATCGTGTCTGTTCTGTCAAACATTCACGTGACGCCACGCGTCACTCTTTTAGTGGCTAGGAGGTGCCGTGTGGACAGCTGCTTGACTTAACGGAAGGCGTGCGAACATAGTCCGTTGCATAGGCTGACCGAGAGGCGTGCAAGCTTTTCTCCAATGCGCAGGATCACCGGGAACTCTGCAAGTTGTAGGCTGCACAGGCTCACTTGGAAGTGAGCCCTTTTTCTTCCATGGCCGCCTGAGCCATTGTTTAATATGGCCTTCCTATTCACCTCTCGTTCCCCTCCCTCAGTTCTCCACCAAAGCCATGGCGTAGAAGGATCATCTGCCACTAGTCCTCCAGTTTGGTGAACTCGACTCTGAGCCAGAGGAGATAGAAAATAAAGAGGAATGGGTCCTCATGGACATGGCCCTGAACGAGATGGATGTGGAAGTTACTGCTCCCTGTGCCTATGCCATTTCCCATCCCGCGCCTACGCGAGCGACCATGCCCATAGCATCCTCGACCACTATTGCAGAGCTGGAAGCCAGGGACGTCAACGAGGTCTCTGCGGACCCGCGCGAGCTCGTGTACATGCCAGCACCAGCGCCTGTGCCCGTGCGCGCCCCTGCACCCACCGCAGTGCCAGTCCCCATGCATTTGCTTGCACCCGCTACGCTTGTGCCCACGCCCCCCTCAGCGGCATAGGATGCCGTTGTCAACCGCTACCTCGTAGCGCCGCCAGTTGTCATGCTCCACGCCCCGCCCGTTGATCGCGCGATAACATGATGTTTGATTTCCACGTGAAGAACATTTTCTGCTGCCTTCAAGACTTCAACAATCGCATCCTGGAGGACGACAATGCCGGCGTGGCATGCCGCCTCGGCCGGAATTAGTTTTTTTGGGTTTAATACTATATCTCAATCATATGAATATAAATTTGCAGTGTGACTGAATGAAAGATATGGTTTGAATGAAATTGCATTTTTCTCTCTGAATGTACAGACTTATCAAATGATTTTCTTTTAAAAAAGTCAATGGTTTTTAAATATAAAACACTCATCGCAAACGTTGTAGTTAGAACACCCGTATGCAAACCGACAGCTTTCCCAGGATGCCAAGGGAAAATGTGTCAAGCAGGATTTGTTCAGCTCTTGATTGCAAACGTTTTAGATAGAACACCCGTATGTAAATCGATAGTTTCCCCAGTAAGCCAAGGGCAAATTTGCTGAGAAGGATTTGTGCAGCTCTTCATCACAAACGTTTTAGATAGAACACCCGTATGCAAAGTGAGAGCTATGGTCTTCCCTAGTAAACCAAGGGAAAATTCGCCATGCAGGATTTGTGCATCCCTTCAACGGAAATGGTTTTTTTGGATGACCCGTGTGTAACCACATACAGACAATTTGGTAAGATTTGCATCTGTCATATTGGGTACATTGCCATTTGTCAAACTAGAAAGATTGACATTTGTTGATCTTGTAACATTGCCCTTTGTCAACCTTCTAACACTGCCATTTGTCAAAATATGCAGCTAAAAATCACTAGCGCTATCTAAATTTTGCAACTAAAATTTAGTAATTAAGCATAGATTTCATTCATTGATTATGCAGTTGTTCTTTATACAAACAGTTCAACTCGATAGCTGAACCGACCAAACTTTTCCCCAATTGTTGCCAACCACATACTGAAATAGCTAGTTCAATTATATATACTAGCTAATTTTAAGTAT
Source organism: Triticum aestivum (assembly GCF_018294505.1). Lineage (NCBI taxonomy): Eukaryota > Viridiplantae > Streptophyta > Magnoliopsida > Poales > Poaceae > Triticum > Triticum aestivum. The sequence goes on along the minus strand of NC_057794.1, from coordinate 169,118,522 downwards.
GCTGTATAGTTCCACCACATCCATACTCAGATGAACTGACCAAAATAGCCCCTAGAAAACTACTACTACGGAGGGGCTTTGTACCACTTCCGGCAGCCTCTCCTCTGCCTAGCGCGCTTAATAAGAGGTAGAGGAGGAGGAGCCTACCGATGAGCTGGACAACTGCAATACGGTGCATGCCGCTGCTGCACTTTCAGCGACGCTCACCGCCAATGCCCTCTGACGCTCCAGACAACCCCTCTCGAAGCTGCTGGACTCCTCGTAGATCTCCTGATTCCTCGCTTCTGTGGCGGCGTGTGCTGCAGCCACGACAGCGGTAAGTCTCTTTGCATGCTCGACGAGGTGCTCCTCCTCCTCCCGCAGGAACTCGATGTAGAGAGCCTGGTCACTGACGCACGTGCAGGTCTCCACCTCCGCCTCCTGCCTTCGGGCGGCGGTGGCGGAGCGGGTGATGACCCCTATAGTTGATGGTGTGCTGGCGGCCATAGCAGCCAACAGTGGGGTGGCGACCACGACGACCACCTCCTGCCTTCAGGTCGTAGTGGCGGAGCGGGTGATGGCCACGGTGGCAAGCAGTGGGGTGGCGGCCAGGACAGCCACCTCCCGCCTTCAAGCCGTGGCGGAGCGGGCGATGGCCCTGGCTTTCGACGGTGGTGTGGCGGCCACGGCGGCCAGCAACAGCTGCCGACGAGCAGCAGCGGCGGATCATGTGGTGGGTGTTCCGCGCACATCCAACATGGATGCCACACGCACTACACTACACCGGGGACTGCGCCATGCCGCGGTGTAGCCTCCCAGCTGGAGTTGTCCTTTGATGATAGTGGAGTGGATAAGCAATGACGACAGACCTGTGCCATTAGCAATTGTGGAAGAAGCAGACGAGATAATCTAAAGGGAGGGATGGGAAAATTCCACGTGGGACTCGCCGGCCGTGAGGTTTTATACAGCAGGCAAGTAAGCATTGGGATTTTGGGGGATTTCACCGAGTCGGGCGGGAAGCTTGTGCGGGAACCTACGCGGTTGCGCAGGAATGGGCTCACCACTGTTTGGCCAAAAGATTGCCCCCGGGCGCTGCTCAAGCTTGCGCTCGAAGCCGTCTGCGGTAGTGGTGTGACAAGACGTGCGAGATGAGGACGAAAGGAAACGTACACATACGGTTAATAAAACAACATTAGCGATTTAATTACCTACAACCCCCATCCTGGTTTATAAGTTGTGTATGTATTTGTGTGCCAAATTTTGACTATAGATTTAACTATAAAATACAAATGCATGTAACCGAAGATTATATCGTTGGATTCGTATTTGAACATAGTTTCAAATAATATATTTTTATAACATGCATTAACATTTTGTTGGTTAAATTTGAGGTCAAAATATGGCACAGAATATAAAGGGGACTAATAGACCAACACGGAGGTAGTAGCACACGGCCGCTCTCTACGCAGCGACGCAACTACCGGTCGGTTTGTAGACGACCGTTCCCTGCGTGTTCAACTGCTCTATGCGTGTGGTTGCTCGCGGTTGAGGCGGACATAGCGCGCTCTGCTCTCGCGTGCCTCCGGGCGCTCTGCCCTCGTCCCTCCATGCACACTGCCAGTGTTTGGGGACGACACATGATCATGTATGTTCGTGCTGCCGTTATGCATGCGGTTGCGCTGGGCGCGGCTCCATGATGCAGTTACCTGATGCGACTTAAACTATGACGGTAGTTTCCCAAAGAGGAAGGGATGATGCAGCACAACTATGGTAGGTATTTCCCTTAGTGATGAGACTAAGGTTATCGAACCAGTAGGAGAACCACGCAACACCACGTAAACAACTCCTGCACACAAAGAACAAATACTTGCAACCCGACGTAAAAGAGGGGTTGTCAATCCCTCAAGGCTAAAAAGATAGGTAAAATTGTAGTAGATTGGATAAATAGATCTCGCAAGAACGTGAGACAAAGTAAATAAATAAAAATTACAGCAAGGTCTTTTTGTGTTTTTGGATTAATAGATATAAAAATAAAAGCAAATAAAAATAGATCCTGAAGGAAAATATAATAAAGAATAGACCCGGGGACCGTAGGTTTCACTAGTGGTTTTTCTCGAGAAAATAGCATACGGTGGGTAAACAAATTACTGTTGGGCAATTGATAGAACTTCAAATAATCATGATGATATCCATGCAATGATCATTATATAGGCATCACGTCCAAGATTAGTAGACAGACTCCTACCACATCTACTACTATTACTCCACACATCGACTGCTATCCAGCATGCAACTAGTCTATTAAGTTCATGGAGAAATGAGTAATGCAATAAGAACAATGACATGATGTAGACAAGATCTATTTATGTAGAAATAGACCCCATCTTGTTATCCTTAATAGCAATGATACATACATGTCAGTTCCCCTTCTATCATTTGGATCAAGCACCGTAAGATCGAACCCATCACAAAGCACGTCTTCCCATGGGAAGAAAAATCGATCTAGTTGACCTAACTAAACCAAAGATTCGAAGAAGAAATATGAGGCTATAAGTAATCATGCATATAAGAGATCAAAAGACTCAGATAACTTCCATGGATAAAACATAGATCTGATCATAAACTCAAAGTTTATCGGATCCCAACAAACACACCGCAAAAAGAGTTACATGAAATAGATCTCTAAGAGACCATTGTATTGAGAATCAAGAGAGAGAGAGAGAGAGGAAGCCATCTAGCTACTAACTACAGACCCGTACGTCTACAAAGGACCACTCACACATCACCGTAGAGGCACCAATGAGGATGATGAACCCCTCTATGATGATGTTTATATTGGATTTGGTGGTTCTGGAACTTGCGGCAGCTGGAATTGATTTTCGCCGACTCCCCTAGGGTTTCTGGAATATTGGGGAATTTATAGTGCAAAGAGGCGGTGTGGAAGGCCACCGAGGTGGGCATAACCCACCTAGGCACGTCTGGGGGCCTAGGCACGCCCTGGTAGGTGTGCCCCCCCTCGGGTCACCCCCAGGTGCTTCTCCGACCCACTAGGTGTCTTCTGGTCCATAAAACTTCCACAACAAGTTTCACTGCATTTGGGCTCCGTTTGATATTGATTTCCTGCGATGTAAAAAACAAGCAAAAAAGCAACTGGAACTAGGCACTATGTCAATAGGTAGCCCCAAAAATGATATAAAATGATTGTAAAACATCCAAGAATGATAATATAACATCATGTAACAATCAAAAATTATAGATACGTTGGACACGAATTAGCATCCCCAAGCTTAATTCCTGCTCGTCCTCGAGTAGGTAAATGATAAAAACAGAATTTTTGATGTTAAATGCTGCCTGAGATGTTCATCACATATTCTTTCATTTATAGCATCGACAATTGATCTTTTATATGGTTCAAAGCAATAGTCTAGTTTTGACATGAGGACTTCAATACTCAAGCGTCACTACAAAGAAAAGACACATCTGTGACATTTTGGGCCGAACGAATTTTTTTCCTGTCGTGCTTATGACACTTCTATGATGATGTGACAAAACCCGGTATCATCATAGATGTGGTGGGCTCCTACTTCTATGACAAAAAATCATGACAGAAAATGGGCTTTTCATCCTGGGCGGGCCGGAGACGCAGGTGCATGACATTCTTTGGGCCGTCCATGAAGGAAAAAACCGTGGTAGAAACGAGGGCGGGGAAAATATCGGGGAGTTCCCGGTTATGGTGGGTGGTCGGGGCCGAGCGATGCACGGAGGTTTGCGTGTTTCTCTCATACACGTATGCGCGCATGTGTGTGTGTGTGTGTGTGTGTGTGTGTGAGGTGTTGTGCTCTAACTGAACCCGATTGAGGTTTTTTCCTACTAAACCTGAGCGATTGCACTACAGGCTTCGCATTGTTGAACCCGAGTGATCAATCCATGGCTGTTAACTGAACCCGATCAAGCGATTCCTTCGCTACTGCCGCTAACTGAAGCCGATCGTACATGCCGCCTCTTGATGAATAGTGAGCATTGTTGGGGGGAGGGTTGGACGAATAGTTCTCGGTGGGGGGTTGGATGAATAGGACCCCGTGGTAGTAGAGGTCGTTGCCGCTAGATGAATAGGACCCCGATCGAGCCGGTTGGGGGTAGATGAACAGGACCCCGTGGACGGCTGGATGAATGGGACCCCGTGGAGGGCAGGTTGAACAGTAGCCGATGGAGGGCTGGATGAACAGTAGCCCGTGGAGGGGTGGTTGAACAGGACCCTGTGGAGAAGGCTGGTTGAACAGTAGCCGGTGGATTAGCGGTGGAGGCTGGATGAACAGGAGCATGTGGATGAACAGTCGCAGGTGGAGATTGGAGGAGGTTGACGGTGGATGAACAGTAGCCCGTGGAGGCTGGAGGAAGTTGACGGTGGAGATGAACCGTAGCCCGTGGAGTCCCGTTTTGCGGTATGCCACACCCCTCCCGATGAACAGGATCCCGTTTCGACCCTAACGCTCCAACACAAGTCCGTTTCCTCTGTTTTGCGGTATGCCACACCCCTCCCAATGAATAGGACCCCATTTCGACCGTAGGAGGTCCAAGAGAAGTCTATTTCGTACGTTTTGCGGTACGCTAGACCCCTCCCTATGAACATGATCCCGTTTCGACCATGGCCGGTCGAACAAAAGGTCGTTTCCTCCATTCTGCGGTATAGGATCTCATTTCGATCGGTTGTTCCATCCAAGCCAGTTGGCTCCAGATGAACACGATGTAGTTTCTCCGTTCTGACCCAGCCGGTTGGCTGCTGATGAACAAGACGCCAACGCTGCCTCTCCATATACACGAGCCCTGGCCGTACATATGCGTGAGTAGGCGTTCGAGACACTGCCCGTATGTACGTACGTGGCCGTATTTACTTTCTTGCACCCTAGCTATACATACATGTACATGCTACGTGTGTGCCTCTACTACGAGACATGCCCTTCCTTACTCGGCCATGGTTCATCGCTGCAGCCTGCAGGCAGACTGATCGATCAGTATGTACATACACGTTCGCGACCAGAATGACAACACTACGTACGCTTCGACCAGGTGGGTCTCGACTGTCAGGGAGGATAAGGAGGCACTTCCTTGCATGCGAAGATATAGCCTGTGGCTCCCAGTAGTCAGGGGTAACGTTTTTTTGCACAAAATACGGTGGCCCTTTCGATGGGTCCTTGCTGTCAAGTGGAGGAATCATTATTTTCGGCGTAATAAGGAGGCACTTCCTTGCTACGGCCGTGGCCCCAGCTATCAGCCTCTCCACGTACAAATACTCTTCCGATGGAAGTCGTTCCTGGACCACATTGACCACGCCGTGCCGAGAGCACCAAGGCGGTGGACGATGACGAGGCCTAGGAAGGGGACGACGCAGAGCTAGGGCAGACGCGACAGTGGATGCCCACGCGGAGAGGAGTATGAGGGTTCACTGGCCAGCGGCAGGAATAGTAGGGGGCGGTGAGGCCTTCGTGGCTGCACAGCCGACCATGGGAGGCAGGAGCAGGCGGCACGACTGGCGCTGGTTTGGGCGCCTGGAGCAAGAAGACCAGAGGTTGAAGAAGCACTACGACCGTTCGATGGACATCATACGGTCACTAGAGCTTGAATCTTTCACTATTGACTAAGTTGACAAATCCCCCATCCGTGTCAGTAAGTCCACAAGTCAGCCTCCAACTACGTTGGGTCCTAGCTAGCAGGGGGTCTTCATTTTTGTGTGTGTAATATAGAGGCACTTCCTTGCGTGCGAAGATATAGTTGGTGGGTCCGACTTGTCAGCGGGATGAACATTTTTTCACAAACTACAGAGGCCCTTCCGATGGGTCCTAGCTGTTAGATGGAGAAATCATTATTTTGCGTGTAATAAGGAGGCATTTCCTTACGTGCGGCCATGGACCCAGCTATCAGCCTCTCCACGTACAGTCCACTTCCGATGGATGTCATTTGTTGACCATGTTGACCACGCCACGCTGAGAGCACCAGGGCGGTGGACGACGGCGAGGCCTAGGAAGGGAGCGACACGGAGCCAGGGAAGACTCGACAGTTGTGTCCCACGCGGAGGGGAGTACGACGTTTACTGGTTCGTCTGCCCCCGCCGGAGAATAACAGCAGGTGTGGGTGAGTAGAGGGATAGCTAGGCCAGCGATGGGAGTACGGTGGGGCGGGGAGTCCTGCACGGCAGCATAACGGCCATGAGAGGAGGGAGCAGGCAGTCCCACCAGTGCTTGTTTGAGCGGATGGAGTAGGAATAGGAGAGATTGAAGAGGAACAACAGCCGTTGGATGGACATCCAACAATCACTGCTCTCATGTGTTGACTAAGTTGACACGACGTTGCGTCTGCGTCAACCTTGTTTTAGGAAAGCGTAAACATCAACCTATAGTAGGCATACAAGTCAGCCTCAAATCTGTGGAAAATAGTATACAACCCATATGCCATTATTTCTAATAATATACAACCCATTTGCTAATTCTTAAGGATTTTTTTGGAGGCCATCTTCTTTTTGTTAGCATTACAGCCCATATTGTGGCTACGGTTAAAAAATATATGAAATTTTGCATATTTCAGTGTGGTTAACTATTTTTAATTCCGAAATATCGAGTCACATTCAAACTATTTTGAAAAATAATTTATATAAATATAAAATCCAAATAGTTGTCCACGCATAAAAATCAATGGAATTTAGAATCTTGTAATGAAAAAAAATTAAACTAATTCCCGGTTTGATATGTTTTAAACATGTACATCCCATTTCTCATTACTAATAGCCCATTTTCTAGGCAAACCGAATGAAACTCTCCTTGTCTTGAAGGATTTGCAGCCCAGTAGGGCTGACAAAGAAAGTAGGTCTCGTTTGGGTATTTCTTTAAAAAAGTAGAACTGGGCTAGCCATTATCAGCAAGAAAAAAACACAGCTGGGCTCATGATGTGGTAAACATCAATAAAACCCTGGCTAGATGGGCCACAACCCCCACATAGCCCCGTTGTTACCCTGATGCGCCACTAAAAGTAGTATAAATAACAATTTCTTGTTCCTCAAAAAAGTAAATAACAACTGCGTGACCTGCTGGGTCCTTGGTGTCAGCCGCTCATTGTGTAATTCTCTCGTTTATCGACAACGCTGACAATGGCGTGAGCCCCAGATGTCCAACCATTAGGAGGAACCATTTTTTGGGCTTGTAATAGCAAGGCACTTGCTTGTGTGCTGCCATGACGCTGGTGGGTTCCTATTGTCATCCTCTCCATGTACGGTCATCTCCTTGTTCCTCTCGGTTGTTGACGACGTTGACAACGCAAGAGGGCGACGCACCGTGCACGGCGAGCGAACCAAGGTGGAGGATGACGGCGAGGCCTCGGACGGAACGAACAAGAGCAGTGGAAGATGTGCCGGTCCAGTCGCAGGCGGAGGGGAGTACGAGGGTTGACTGGTCCAGATGCGGGTGCGTGTAGGGGCTGACGTCGCCGAAGAATAATAGGATGTGTGAGGGAATAGAGGGAGGGACTGGCCAACATTGGGGGGCATGATAGGGCACCGGAGGCGCAGCCAGCCATGGGAGGCGGGAGCAGGCGGAGCCGACTGGGTGGTTTTGTTTGGGCGGCTGGAGGAAGAGGATAACAGATAGAAGATACACGACATATGTTGGATGTCAATCCAACGGCTGGTAGGCAGAATCATTTGTTGACTAGCTAGTAACTCGACGCCACCTTGGATAGGCTATTTCCTCGTGGGTCCCAAATGTCAGAATCCAAATTTTTCACGGTCATGCAGTCTCTCTTATGAAAATTTACAACCCATTTGGTGTGCTAGTTCAAAATAAGTTTGTGGGTGCTGGTGGGGGCTAATGACTTGGCTTCTGTAATGCACAATGAGCTCAAGCAGCCAACGATCGTGATGTTATTTCCCTTGGTTGGGATTTGTTACAATATTTAACTCTAAATTAAAAGAATGGCAAGCCATTTGCCTTGTTTCAAAGAAAATATGACAGTCACAGCCAAGTCGAAAATGGCAAGAACATCTAACTCCAGCTTACAAACTATACAAAAGCACGAGGGTTAATTGTTCATCAGGTTTAGATAAAACCCAGATTGAAAAGGGCAACAACATCTAACACCAGCACTGTTTTCGGCAGTCACAGTCAAATGGATCGGTCAGGTCCATAGAATAAACATCCTGGGTCGTACAATTTACTGGATTATGACCATAATATGTTGTAAATAGAAGTCCGGCACGTTCAGAAGCTCTTTTGTCCACTTGAAACTCCTTTTTTTCTCTTCGACATACCCATCCATCAAAATTATGTTGCTGATAAACTTAAGCCTGATGGACAATAGTAACCTTGCATTCAGCAGGAAGAATGGGACAAATCTAGTGTTTACATGGTTGGCTACATATCGTCTAGCGTTATTGTCTTCAATCAAATGCCATGAGAAGTGACAAAATACCGGTTCTTAGGAATCCACCGATTGGTTATAACTTTCTTACCCCGTCCTGTTGCCTAAATAGACATGAAGATTGAAAACAGTTAAGGTCTAAAAAAAGAGTGTTGAAAGGGCAATAGCTGAACGGTTAATTCGAGTACACTATATGCATGAAATTATCACCTTTATATACAACATCTCCAGACATGGAAAGCATTGATAGGCTATTCATTTGGATATATAAGATCTTGATAAAATCTAGCACCATTGATAGGCTATCCATGGAGAAGCTCTTCATTGAGCATAGAACATAATATTAGTACAGAATGTGTACTCCAAGTTGATATATAACTTATGCGCAGAAATTTAAAATCCAGCTTATTATTACAAGTGTAGATGATAATATAAAGTACGCACCTGAAGAACTGTGGAGCCAAACACCATCTTGAAATGAGCACAGAGATCACGTATTACACCCAAGGTCTCCAGTTTAGGTGCAGAGAGGACGGTTATTTGCGACGGTGAATAACTAGAATCAAGGATCAACTTCTGAAGTGAAAGGGCATCTTGGATGATGAGCTGCCTTCTGTCAAAAGAAATTCCAATTCTTACAAGGTTAGGCGACTTTATTTGGAGACAGCCAATTCTAACTATGAAAACAAGCACCAAGCACTCCAGTGCAGGGCAACTAGAGTGGATGATGCTATGCAATGAGGCCTCCGATATACGAACCCACACAAGTGAAAGTTTCTTGAGAAATGGGAGTCGAAGGTTTAGTACCAGATTGTCTGGTAGGTAGCAGAGCGCAAAGGTAGCAGTGTGGAGAGAGGAGGAAAACCGCGAGATGGACATTGATGCTAAGGGCACAAGTACATGGCGTTCGGTAACTTGTAGGTGATTTCCTGGGGAATAGTAGAACTCAAGCAACTATTGTTCTATGAATTTAGGGGATTTTATCAAGGCTTCCACCATGCAGGGCATGGTATGCTTGCTCAGGTAGCATCACGGGATGCAGAGGCTTTGAACGGAGCCCAGGTGGGAGGAGATGATGGCTCTAGGGAGTTCAAAATCATTGAAGAGAGATAGCTGTCGACAGTTGAGATTAAGGGGCACGACGCGCCATAGAGAGTGCCACCGAATGGAGAGGACTTGGGTGCGGCAGCAATCCTTGGTGGGGAGAAGCGAGATGATCTCCCCAAGGACGGCGTTCGGGAGAGCGCTGATGCTGTCCACCCAAGATTCTACGGGTTCCTGGGATTCAGTGGTGGCAGGCTCGCCGCTTCTCCCCGCGCTGCCGGGTGCGGGATCTACAACAGGCGTCGCCGCTGGCGGGAGCCTCATCTTCTTGGCGCTAGGGTCAGGCTACTCCAATTTCCTCGAGGGCATCGCGTCGAGCTCACGGATTTGAGCAGAGTAACGAACGACGAGCCTAGTTGTAGTGCGAGTGAAGAAGAAGGGGAGCTAGGGTTTTTCTATAGTAGTGAGTAAGAAGGGGAGCTGGGGTTTTCTGTAGGAGTGAGGTGAGGAATTTGGCGGTACGAGCGGAGCGAGCTGATGTGAGGTGGGTGGGAGTGAGGAGGAAGAAGAGCACCCAGGTTTTTTGGGGAGCGGTGTGTTGGGTGTGGTTAGCGCCTCTCGTTAAGTAAATATATGGGCTTTTGAATTGATTTTATTATTTACTAGGGTGAATAGGCTGTTTTGTCTTGGGCCCAGAGAAACAATTACTACTAGTACTATGGAGACACTCTACAACTACCCAGAAAAACAATTACAACTAGTAGAGTGGATACACTACCGCTTCTGGCTCCTCCGAGGTCATTGAAACTTCTCCCTCTACTAAATGACATTGTACTTTTTTTCACTGACATGCGAGCCATGCAGCGCGCGGGCCCAAATGCCATCCACCAAATTAGAAGGCAGTATGCAGGCGGAGAGTCACCCCGGTCATAGTGTGGTAGTAATGAGCCATCGTATCACAAACCCCACCTCCCCACAGTCTAAGTTTGACGGACGAAGCAACCATCATTTCACTATTCGCTGAATCCCCTTCTCCCTCACCGTCTTCAAGAAAGCCAGCACTCGCACCTGCCACTGTTCTTCTCTCACAACGAAGGGAAGGTAAGCGGATCTGTGATGTTGGTATATTTTCATTTAGAAAAAAAGAACTTTTGCAAAGCAGTAACCGATCCTCACTCTCTTTTTTGTTTCATTATCATTGCGATTGTGTTTTCCTTTCAGTGGTCTCCTAATATTTGTCAGTTTCATGATGGACCAAGGAGAACCGTGCAAAGATCTCCCGATATTGGAGCAAACACAGAAGGCTGATCCCCACAAGACAGAGAGCTCCAAGAAGATGGAGGTAGCCACCGAGCCGACCCCGGATATGCTCACGGCCACTACTAAGATGGTCAATGCCCTGTTTGAGGTTACAGCCCTCGTGGCCCTGCAGGAGCAGTTCGCCCTTCGAGGATGTGTCCCCCCCCCCCCGATGAGCTGCCCAAGGTTATTTTCTTCTTTGTCGATCTCAATTGTGGTTTTTCATCTAAGTATGTGGTGATGAATAATCAAAAAATTTATTAGCTTCGATGCCATCCTATACATTGTGGTTTAAATAACTTGTGTTTCTTATACGAGAAAGTAATATAGAATTTGTTTCTATTTCAATTAGAGCCCTGATGCAGACAAGGATTGTGTGGTTGTACATGTCACTCTCTATGAGGCGGATGACCTGAATATATGCACTGGGAAAATAGAGTCCTTAGGATGTTGGATCCTGGAAGCCATTTTTCTCTTATACCAATGTCGAGTTGTATTCCAGCCTCATTATTGTTAGGCGTATTGTGCAGGGTGTACTAAAGCACAAGAAGCTCAAAGCTACTCCATCATTTGTGAGCCATACTATTCTTGTCAAGCTTACGCAGGAAGATGACGTGGCATGCCTCCACAAACAAGTTTATGAGTGGCAAGGCCACAAGGTTATCTTCAGGAAGGTTCACATGATTGAGCTGCTGCCGGATATCCTTGATGATGTTCATGGCAAGGTCCGTCTTGTGTCCAACCCAAATTAGACCGAGGCATCAAATAGTTGCCCCAGCTAGTGTTTAATAGTATTTTGGATTGTGTCTAATTATCCGAACCTTGCCTATTATTGGGCCCTCTAGGGCTAGTACTCTATTTGAATCCGTGTATGGGAACTTTTGTTACTTTTGTGTGCCTGTGAACGATGTGAGAACCATCGTAATTGTTGCTGAAACAAATGCGTCCTCACTAGTTTTTTCATGAATATGGCATGGTGAGACATAAGTTGTCATGGTTTACCATATGAGCAGTGTGTGTTTGATAAAATAGAGTACTCATTCGAGAACAGTGCGCCGACATATACATAAGTACTTGTCAATGCTGTTGGTACTACCCCACTTGTAAGCGGTTGTGCAAAACATGGCACATTTGGGTCAGCTCACTTCAACACTAGGCTATCGACCAGCTAACAATCAATAATCTAATGTCTAACATATAAGCAACTATGTATCTTGTTATAGTGGTTCATCCAGCTTACTTAGGCCACAATGTAAATTCCAAACTTTCACACGCTAGTCCATCGTTCATGGGGAACACTCACATTAAACTCGGCTTCATAAAAAACTTGAAAAGCATAAGTTAAGAAATTTTATACATCTCAATGATTCATAGAACATAACAAACATATACTAGTTCACAGCACAAGACAAAGTTGTGAGAAGGTTTAGAAATCAGGAAAATTCAAGCAAGCCTCCCTAAGCAGGCTTTAATTTCCTGGAGTTCACTCTAGAATGCTGAACCAACCATGTAGCGTACTGACCATCTGAAATTCTTGTGCATTCCACTAAATTTAAGCACCGCTATTTGCAGAAATAAGCGGACGACAATGCCTCTTATCCGCGCCCTGTCCCAAAAACCTCCGTGCAGCCGTGCTAGCTAGTCCTCGGTCCATGGATGAACTAGTAGAAAGTGCATTCCGGACTAGGATGCAGTTGTTTTCGCTCGTCCCTGCACTGCAATCAGGAAGTAAAACATATGAATCTACTTCTTTTAGATCGCGTTGGTCATTCTACCTAGTTACTACCAATGTAGGAATACCTGGAAGACGGGTGGGTAGAGGACGACAGCTAGGAATAGCCATCTCATTTTGTGTAGTTCTACTAAAACTGAGGTGTGTAGTTTTGATTGCGTAGTTAGAAACGATATGGAGACATACATCCCTGTTTGCCCAAATATGAAATACGGTTATTTAAACAGTGATAGTTATTTGAAGTGGCATATGATTAACAGTAGCATCTATTGTGTTATAATTGGCACTACATTGATAGTATGAAAGTGCCCTTAAGTAAGTAGCATCACATCACATCAACACTGCCACTAGATTAACATGCAGAACAATAGCATTAGTATTACTGTCATGAGAGTAGCACATGGTCAGTAAATGTGCAATCAAATTTGTTCAATTCCACTCGGATGAAGCAATGTTAGCGGTGTGAGATTTAAGTGTAACTGCAAAAACAAAATTCATGGGAAAATAAAGCAAGACAGAAGCACTTCATCAAATGGTGTTGACATTGCTTCAACTTATTGTCTGCACTACACCATTACTTGTAGTGACATTAGGTGGCATTGCTTAATGCTTCATGTGATTTTACATTAACGGTAGCGACATGGGCGTAGGGACAGCAGGAGCATAAAGTGGTGAGGCAGATGTGGTTGCCGAGAGTGGCAAACACTCAGGCAGCATGTATGCATTTGTCCCATTTTTTATCTCCTTGGCGACATTTTCCTATGTGAGCACAGGAAATCTAGACCTACTCATTCTCATTTGCGTTGTCCCCCAACACCCCTCACGTTCTTTCCTTTGTTGACCAAGAAATAGGTCCACTTCCACGACCCTTGGCCACCCACCATGCTTTCTTCGCCTTTTCAACCAAGAGACCAGTTGTGTAGCTAGTATCTACTACTTTCCCTCATTTCCTTTTAGAACCAAGTCCTAGATTCATGCTATAGCTTTCCCATTTTATTCCCTATTTGAACCAACTCTTAGATTTGACTATATGATCTAGCTATTCCTCTAACAATAGTAAAAGTCTATGAGGCTTTGGAACAACCAACGGAAGTAGAAAAAGATGCAGGCGCAGTCACGTGGGGAGCTGGGGCACACTAGAAAAAAAACACTTTCATGATGATACATGTTTGTCACAGTAGGTCACGTTTTTTGTGATGCATGTACATCCATGACGATTTTATTTCAGAATCAAGATAGTCATACATGTGCTGTCGTAGAAGTGTTCCATGACATTACCAAAATTATCATCATGGAAGTGTCCACTTCCATGATGATAAATCCCGCGTCACAGAAGTGCTTTCGTCAAGCGTGACCGACACGTGGCATCCACCGTAAAGGGTCGCCGTTAAGCTATCGGGTCCAGTCGTCTAGGATCCTCCTCTAGGCTCCTCCTCTAGGCTCCTCCTCGGCGTCTACCGCCGGTGGTCACTCCGGCCCCGGCGGCCACCTCCTCCTCCCGCCGGTTGCCACTTCGGCGCCGGTGGCCACAACCTCTCTGACCTTGGCCCCTTGTGGGTGGTTCTCACCATCTTTTTCGTTCCTCCTCTGGATGAGAAGGACCACGGGAGTTGACTATGGAGCCTCCTACGCTCAACTTTTCTTGAGGTAAAGAGTTTCAGCATTCGATGAGACAAAAGTTTGGTCATCCAGTGGTGTTTTCCCCTGGTTTTCGTCAACGTGAGTTCACATTGGTGGTGTCCTTTTGTCGGGCTCGGTTTTGATTGGATTGTCACACGGTTAGTATCACTATCCAATCTTGTTTTGGGGGGTATCCCCAAGGTTTCCGTGTGCATCACCTTAAGGATAGATCTTTCAAGTTCTCTGTTGCTTCCAAAGCTGTGGGTTTTGAAATTTATAATCATGGTTGAGTGATCGAAAAGGATTTTGAGCTAGTGTTCAATCTTTGGGGTTTTGGTGGCCCTAACTGGCTACGTGAAGAGAAGCTTTTTTATCGTGAAGAGGAAGCTTCTTGGACCTTGGTAACTAGCGGTTCTCGCCCGCGGGCTGCCGCCGGCGATCAACTCCAGCCATCGGTTTTTTCTCGTCTCGCGGGTATTCCGAGCTCTAGCAATAATGAGGTCTCTGACATTAATGAGCCCATAATGCACGATCTTAATACCTCTGGCGAGGTTAACGCGCCGGTTTCTTAGAGCGGGAATTAGGGTTGTTCAAATGACAGACTCTAGTGCTATGCTTGCGGCAAATTGGGCCACTTTGCCAAAGAGTGTGGTGAGAAAAATCTACCTGGGCTTTTTACTTTCCTTCGATTCGCAACTTTCCCCAGCCCACCGGCCAAGGCTTGGGACATGGATGCGATCCAGGATTGGTTTAAGTCTTCAGGCCCGGCCCGTGACCCCTTGGTGGTTTCCTCTTTTAGTGAGCTCTGCAAGGGATCTTTCCCTAATTTTCAGCCCCGAATTGCCCTTGCCTCCTCAACTTCTGCGCTCTGCTCCCCTATTTCTCTCTAGCTCACAAACCCTGCTCCGGTCACCTCTAGCTCGCCGTCGAGAGTGAGTGTTAGTGCGGCGGCACCGATGGCCAATATCCCGATTGATCCACAGCCTTTTGTGCCCCATGGCTTTGACATTCAGCAAGTCCCTAGTGGCAATGGGGTGGCGCGGGTGGTGCTCCCTCAGCGGGCTCGTCATGACAAAGACTGGGCGATTGCTACAATCCATCCTCTCCCCGCTGATGCTCCTTTCCCCAATGTAAGAGATGTTCTTGATGATTTCATTGTTGAGCATAGGCAGTTGGGGTTGAGGGATATATAGCGCTGTACATTTGGTGAGGCTTATGTGCGTCTGATGAGGGTTAGAGATAGAGATAAGTTGGTGCTTGATAGTCCACACGAATTTGGTGATGTGTTCATCTCCTTTGTGAAGCATGATGAAGGCAGAAATCATAGAAGGGTTCATTTCAATAGAACTGTCTGGTTATTACTCACAGGAGTACCTTTTGATTTTCGAAACACTGAAGATCTTGCATGTGCTGTCAGTAAGTTTGGCCGTATGATCTCCTGGGATAAGGAGGATGACCACATGGGCCGCATTGTAGTCAAAGCGAGGGTCATGAACCTGGATATTATCCCTAAAAGTAGGAGGTGGTCTGAAGGGGATGAGTTTGAGAAAGATGGATGGTCTTCTTCCATTGAAATACTGGCTAGTTAGTTGCTTGGTGGGGGGCCAGCAGATGAGGATCCAATTCCTCTTGACAATGTGGATCCTCACCCACTTCCTGAAGATGTTGAGCAAGGAAATGGTTTCCATAATGCTGCTGTTAACAATGTGCCTATGGATGTTCAGAATGAGGATAATTGGGAGCAATGGAACTTACCATAGCAGGATAACCAGAATGCAGCCATGGAGGATCACTTAGATGCTGTGGAGCAGGAAGAGATGGCATGGGCTGATGGAGAAGATCTTCTACCTACAGTCAGTAACAGTAGCTTATCTTCAGATATGTCCTTTTCTGAAGGAGACAACTCCACATTACTTTTGCCACCTGTAGTTGCTGAGAATCCTCAACCTATATATATGTTGAACCAGCTGTTGCACCCCCTGCCATTATGGTTGCAAATGGCCTGCAAAACATTATTCAGGATTACCAATCTGATGATGAAGAGCCTCTTTTGCTGCAAGAACAGAATCTGCATGTTGCACTGCCTGCTGAACTTCCCCATGATCAAGTTGCTGCAAACCTTTTGGAGATTGCTGCAGTTAGTCCTCCACCTAGGGTTGAGGAGGCGGTCGTCTCTGCTGATGCTTCTGTTGCTCAAGCTTTGGAGTCACAAGCCAATGTCCAGCAAGTTGGAGCTGCAGTAGACTCTGGCCTGGTTGCTGCCCTGCCCCTGGGAGCTTCAGGAACCTCTGGAATTATTCCCTCTATGGCTGCTGGCTCTTCAAATGAAGCCATTCTGGGCAGCCCTGGACATATCACTACTTCAAGAGGAAGCCTGGAGCCAGTTGCAAACCTGGAAGATCTTCAACCTGGGCTCCAAGGTAACTGGGTTAACAGAATTGATGAGCACTTCAGCATGGCACCTTCTCTTCTTGGTCTGAAATGTAGTCAACTGGCTGAATCTGCTAATAATAGTCTTGTTGTTTCTGAAGAAGGACTTTTGTTGTGGAAAAAGCACTTTCAGGAGGAACATGTGGAAAATAAGAGCTCTTTCACTGCCAACATTCCTGTAAGTTGGTTTAACTTTATTGTCCACCTTCTTCTGTCCCCTGATAAGTTTGAATGGACTATCAAGATGTTAAAGTCTGGAATGTGGGAACTTGTCTCTGCTGTGGAAAACATGGATCATGCTTTTCTATTTTACATTCCTCATAAGTGCCCTGCTACTCATGCACCTATTTGTCAGGCCATTGATATTGATGAGCAAGTTAATAATGATCAGGGCAAGGAAAATATTAGACAGGCTCCCAATATGCAGGATGTGGAATCCCAGGACCTACTGCAGCCTTTTGGCTCTGACAATTTGAGGAAGAGAAGGAGTGGGAAGACTCCCCTAGTTGAAACTGAGGTAAGAAGAAGTGATAGAATCAAAAAGGATAATGCTGGTTACAAAAGGAATTCTTGCTCAAATAATAACGGTTTGCCTTGCAATGCTGCTCCTCCCATCATTCAAAAGTCAGTTGTTAAAAACCTCACTGCTTCTTTCTGTAAGGTTGCTGAGAGGGAACTGGAGGACAAGCTGTCTAAGAAGCCCAGGAGAAGGCAAGATGAGGACTTGGTCAAGGTGCCCTTGACCAAGGGAGAGGACAATCCACCAAACTCTTCTTGATGTTAGTGGTCATCTGCTCTTACTGCGCTTTCTTAATATCTGATGTAATGATGGAAGTATGGTACTTTATGGAACTTGTTGATCTGCTGGTGTACTCTATTATTCAGACCTATGAGCTGTGTGGTTTGTGGCTGTTATGCTGCTATTGTGATGTGCTCTGCTTCCTGGCACTGTGCCTTTTGTTCTTCCTCTTGACAGATCAAGTGTTGGTACTTGATTTCTGGTGCAAAAACTGCTATTGTTTTCATGAATAACACAAACAGAAAACTGGAGTATCCTTAACTGGAATATTAGAGGGATGAATTCTGAAAACAAATGGTTGGCTCTAAGGCAGAAAATTAATGAGAGTGATTGTAACATCTTGTGCCTTCAAGAAACTAAAAGAGAGTCTTTTGACACAGCTTACATTAAAAACTTCTGTCCTAATAGAATTAATAAATTTGCTTTCCTCCCATCTATTGGAGCTTCTGGGGGATTACTTGTTGCTTGGAATGGTACATAGTTTACTAGAGAAGTTATTGCACAAAACAGATTCTCTCTCTCAGTCCAATTCACTAGTTTGCTGTCCAATCAGTCATGGATCCTAACTAACATATATGGTCCCTGTGACCCACAGGACAAAGTTGATTTCATTAATTGGCTTTTGAACATCCATATGCCTGCAGATGTAGACTGGATTCTTATGGGTGACTTTAATCTTATGAGGGCCCCTTCAGACAGAAACAGACCTGGTGGAGATGTGAATGACATGCTTTTGTTTAATGAGGCAATCAGCAACCAAGGCTTAATTGAGTTACCTTTGCAGGGTATAAAGTTTAGTTGGAGTAACATGCAGCAGGATCCTCTATTGGTCAAACTGGATTGGTTTTTCACTTCTGCCTCTTGGATGACCACTTTCCCTAACACTATTGTGCTCCCTCTTGCAAAACCTATTTCTGATCACTTGCCTTGTGTTATTAAAATTGGCACTTCCATTCCAAAAGCAAGAGTTTTTAGATTTGAAAACTATTGGTTGCAACACTCAGACTTTAAAGAGGTGGTTGCTGCTGCTTGGAGCATCCCAGTGGGAAATCTTGATGTTGTTAAAAGTTTGAATGCTAAATTTAAGAACTTGAGGAGAGCTTTGAAGTTGTGGGCCAGGTCTTTATCTTGTTTGAAAGCTCAAATTGCTAAACTCAATGAGCTCATCTTTCTTTGGGATTTCTTTGAGGAATTTAGAGAATTGGATATTCATGAATGGAACTGCAGGGCCATTCTCAAAGATCAGCTGCTCATTTTTCTGAGGAATCAAAAGATTTACTGGAAGCAAAGGGGTAAAATTAAAGGGGTCAAATTTGGAGATGAAAATACAAAATTCTTCCATACTAAAGCATCTATCAATTACAGGCACAATCATATTGTTGTTCTTCAAAATGATGACCAAGTGGAAATTTTTGATCATGCTGGGAAAGCTGCAATCCTATGGGAATCTTATAAGAAAAGAATGGGAACATCTCACAAAACATCAATGCACTTTGATTTGGACTCCTTATTTGGTCCCAGGCAGGACCAAACATTTTTTGGTAACCTGGAGCTACCTTTCACTGAGGAAGAATCAATGCAGTTGTCAAGGACATCCCACTTGACAAATCACCAGGTCCAGATGGTTTCAACAATGAATTTTTCAAATCTTGTTGGGATATTATTAAAGTGGATGTGCTTAGATTTATTCAGGACTTTCATGCTGGGCAAATCTCAATTGAGAGCTTAAACACCTCTTACATCACTCTGATCCCTAAAGGAAGCACTCCTCTGACAACAAATGACTTCAGGCCAATCTCACTACTTAATTGCTGTCTTAAACTTGTCACTAAATTGTTGGCTAACAGGTTGCATAAAGTGATTCTCAAATTGGTGCACATCAACCAATATGGATTCCTAAAGGAAAGATCCATCCATGACTGCTTGGGTTGGGCATTTGAGTATCTACATCAATGTCATAAATCCAGAAAAGAAGCTATTGTGCTCAAACTTGATTTTGAGAAGGCTTTTGACACCATTGAGCACCAGACAATTTTGGATATCTTAAAGGCCAAAGGGTTTGGAGACAGATGGATCAACTGGATTAAAATGTTGTTTACTTCTGCATCATCAGCTATCTTGCTTAATGGTGTGCCTGGCAAAAAAATTTACTATCTTAGAGGGGTCAGGCAAGGAGACCCTCTGTCCCCACTCTTATTTGTGCTTGCTGCTGATTTGCTCCAGTCAATTCTCAATAAGGCCATGCACATGAGTTTGCTTACATCACCTCTGCAAGTGGAGTCATGCCCTGACTTTCCTATTGTCCAGTATGCTGATGATACTCTGGTTCTCCTCCAAGCTGATGCAAAGCAACTTCATTGCCTCAAAGCACTCCTCAACACTTTTGCAGATGCCACTGGCCTGAAAGTGAACTATAATGAGTGAAGCCTCATCCCAATTAATGTGCCAGAAGACAAGGTGGAAATTTTGGCAAATACTTTCCACTGCAAAAGAGAATCCTTCCCCATTCAGTATTTGGGAGCACCCTTGGGTCTTCATAAACCAACTGTGGAGCAATGCTTTCCTCTTGTCACACGACTGCAGAAGAAGCTTGTGGGTTTATCTTCTTTCATGACTCTGGCTGACAGATTGTTATTAGTAGAATCTGTCTTAAACTCTCTGTTGATCTACCTCATGGGATGCCTTGATGTCCCTGTAACTATTAAAACCCAAGCAATCAAGTTTTTGCGGCATTGTCTCTGGAGAGGTCCTGATCTAGAGGACCACATGCCTGCTATGGTTGCTTGGAGTACTGTTTGTCGACCTAAGGATCAAGGGGGCCTGGGGGTCAATGATATTTTTGTTCAAAACAAAGCTCTTCTTCTCAAGAACCTACACAAGTTTTATAATAGGCATAACATCCCATGGGTCAACTTGATTTGGGAAACCTACTATAGCAATGATTTGTTGCCTGGCAGTACTTGGATTGGATGCTTTTGGTGGAAGGCAAATCTCAAGCTCATTGACAACTTTAAATATTTGGCCAGATGTCACATAGGGGATGGTAAAAGTGCTTTATTCTGGTCTGATCTGTGGCATTCAGCTTGTTTACAAGACTTGTTCCCACACCTTTTCTCCTTTGTGAAGAACAAAAACACTACTGTGCACACCATTATTCACATTGAATTCCTGGAGGATTTATTTCACCTTCCACTCACTGTGCAAGCCTTCCAGGAATTTGAAAATATGGAAGACATCTGTATTTCCTTAAGGACCTCTGCCACCCTGGATTACACTGACACCTGGAGTTACATTTGGGGTAATGGCCAATTCTCAGTTGCTCAGGCTTATAAAGTAATGATGGGAGTTAAATTAGTGCCTCAGCAGTTTAACTAGATTTGGAATAGCTCTTGCCAGCCCAAACACAAGGTGGTTTTTTTGGAGATTACTTCATGATAGGCTAAATACTAGGAACCTTCTACGTAGGAAAACCTTCCATTTGGAAAGCTACAACTGTCCTCAGGAGGAAACCTTGCAGCATCTCTTTTGGACCTACCCTTTTGCATCCCAGTGCTGGGACCTATTATGCCCTACAAGACAAGCTAATGTTTCTGTGCTTGAAGCTTTTGATGATCTCGGGCAGAAATTACATGTACCTTTCTTCATGGAAATCATCATCCTAGCTTCTTGGGCTATCTGGATCTAAGGAATAATCTCATCTTCCATGCAATTCAACCTTCAGTTCAGAGGTGGAAGGCGATCTTCCTTGAAGAGTTAACTTGCTCAGATTTAGAATTAAAAAGAGTTATGCAAGGGCTTTCTGTACTTGGCTTGACAACCTTGTTCTGTAGTTTTGTTTGTTTTTGGTAGTTTTTTTTCTTTTTAGGGTTTACCTCAAGCCTTTGTACTGTTGGACCCTTGCTTTTCATTATTAATTAATAATAATAACAGTGGGGTTTTGCCCTACTGTGTATAGTCAAAAAAAGCTGTCGGGTCCGGTTTTGGATCCGAAACCATTAATAGGCCGGACCAATGGGAATTTTCCACGTGTAAAATTTTGATTGGCCGGAGGAAACACGTGAAAGCTCATCAGTGGGTCAGATAGGCACCTATGATATGTCGACACGTGCAAGGGCCCACCACTGGCCCATTTAGCTTACAAAGGCCGGCCTGTTTGACTTGTTCAAAAGATAGCGGGCTGGCCCATGAAAAGCCTATTAACAATCTCTTTGCAAATAGCCCATTTTACATCCCCGTAACTCACGGCCCGTTAGGGCCTACCCGAAATCGGCCCAACAACATCATGTGGGCCATCGAATATAACACCAGCCCATCTCACTTTCGGCCCATGTATGGCCCACGACGTCTTTCGGCTCATATGAGGCCTTTCGTATCGTTAGTCCCTTTAGAGGCCCACGGTGACTCTAGCCCATAATGAACAGTAAATTTCTTTGTACCCATTAACGGCCCATGATTCACATGGGCTGTTTCCAGCCTGTGTTAGCTTTTGGCCTACTGACGGCCCATACGTTCTTGGGCTCCTTTACGACCCTCGATTACTTCCGGCCCGTTACTGGTCTGTTCCCCTAATGGGCCAAATTCGGCCCATGGCAAGAGTCGGCCCGTTTGTGGCATGTTAACATGTTGTGCCGTTTCCAGCCCATCCCATATTCTTGCCCATTAATGAACCGTCATGCCTGAGATAGAATTAATCCTTTGCTATCCTCCGGGCTGTTAACAACCCATTACCGTGCTGGGCCGATACCCATTACGCTCGTTTATGGCCCATGTAGGCCCATTTATCTGCCGGCCTGAGGCCCACCGATTCTACAGCCCTGTTGGAGGCCCATTTATCGACGGCCCGTAGGAGGCCCATGGATCACGCGGCCTGTAGGAGGGTCAAGGTTACCATGGTCCATATATGTCCCATGGTTATTGCAGCCACTAGAAAACCTAGAAAAAAGAAGACTAGGAGATAAATAAGCCCAAAACTAAGGCTAGGCTATTAAGGCGATTGCATAGATTACATCCACTAGGCATCAAAGATCGCCACCAGTGCAAATATAGGGAACACCCTACACTATACAAAAATGGCTTGCTATTTTCTTCAGCCGATGGCTGCACATTAAGAACAAATTTTGTATCGCAACAAAACAAATTACAACTATAAAACAAAAGGAAGGTTGGCATAAAAGTTAACAGTCTGACAGATAAATGCACCACTGACAGTTCAGAAGCTCGGTTCATTTGACCTGACTATTACGTTTTCATGATGTATTGTCCGATGGAGCACCATAACCTTCGCCTTCATTTCTCCTAGGCTCTTGAACAACATAGCAAATGTCTGATAGTCTGGTTTCAAAACCATGCATATCTTGACGACATCGAACAATGTCTGTCCTTGTTTCACAAAGGGTCTCTAAAGGGAATGGACTTGTGTCTGGAGCACAGATATAACATCGGTTTGAGCTTGCATATCTTGATCATGAGACAGTTTGCACGAGATTGCATTAACAACCAACCTAGTATTACGCAAGAATGTGCTTTTGGCACTGTTAGTGGACAGGTACTGACCCACTATAGCAAGAGTTGACATTGTGGTTATAGTTGCCTCGCCACCTTCAGAAGGTGGCGGTTCCACCATTTTTTCCATAGCTTGCTGAAAAGTTGAGTTTTTACATTAGTAGTACCATAACAGAAGATATTAAGGAGGCAACAAAACCAAACAAAATAGCTTTGGTATATATACAGAACTTATTCTGGTGAACCCATGTAAAATATTAGTTGTATTTTACTTCAAAGTACATAATAAAACCAGGTTCCAAACATATGACCATGTACCATGGCTAATGCATTGTATATTTCTTCACATTGTAGTGATAGCTAAGGATAAAGAGACAAAATTTATATTATGGTAAGCATAGTGTGACATCATTCTTATCACAAAACAACTAAGAACAGACAAACAGGCAATTGTAACATTGTGTGGCAAGTCTAGCATGGAACTAGATTACAGATCAAGATCAAAGGAACATCACTCCTCTCTTTTAAACCTTGTAAGGTGCAATGATACGCTAAGACAATTGTGTGCAAAATTTAAAAGACTAATA
This sequence comes from Triticum aestivum, assembly GCF_018294505.1. Classification (NCBI taxonomy): domain Eukaryota; kingdom Viridiplantae; phylum Streptophyta; class Magnoliopsida; order Poales; family Poaceae; genus Triticum; species Triticum aestivum. The sequence continues at coordinate 169,095,127 of NC_057794.1, read as the reverse complement.
GACATTGGCTGCAAACCATGCAGTTCAAGGCACTAGTCAGAGTAAGTAGTAGTTAAAAGGCATGATGATTAAGGACTTACAACAACGGCTTTGACTGGTGTTGTCATGCCCTTCGTCTTGCTGGTGTGATAGTCCTTGAAGATTTCCACAGCATTTGGTTCAAGTACTTTTTGGTCCTTGCGGGCGTTCCTCTGCATTTGTAACAAGTCAATATAGATCTGATAATATGGTACAGCGAAAAGAGTGAAACAACAGCTAATTAGCCTCGTAGTGTGCAATATAGCTACGAGATCCTGTCGTCTGTTGGAATTTCACTTTCGTATGGTTGGCCTTGTTCTTTGAACAGTTTACCTACAAGAAGATAGATTTGTGAGGCACATGCGTAAATAGGACTTCAACATGTGATCCGATCACATATATATAATGTATCTGATACTTTGGATTAGACCAGTGTTTAACGAGGCCTCTCTAGTCTTCATCTGATATATTTTCCATTGGAGATGTTTGGGCAAGTTCACTGTTAACCTTACCTTCAAAGTGAGTTTTCCTCAAGTTATACCGATACTGTCGCAAAGCAGACTTGAAAACATGGGTGCAAGCTTGTCTGGTTGCATCATCTTGGCTATCCAACTTGAACATCATCTGTTGAAAATTATGGGAGTCTCATTGTCAGCAACCTAGAAAGTATGGGACAGAGCAAGACGATATTACTAGTTTCCATATATAACCATACTTATAGATAAATGGTCGAGGAAAGTGTTGAACTTGGTTTTGTCTTTGTCTTTCCTGTACTGTATCCATGTTGGGAGGATACGTACATGACACCTAATGGCAACCGCTGCCTCTGATACTAACTTGGCTGACTCTGTAGCATCACATGGCCTTTTTAAACCTGCCTCAAAATGGATCTCCATTCTTCCTCCTCTAGATTTAGTTAACCTATTGAGCACTATCCCTGATGTTTGTTTCCTCTTGTACCTAGGTGCTAGTCCAACAACTAACATAAGAAGTGTTAGTGTACATCAATCTGTGAGACTACATATAGCATGCAACTGTAAGTTGACTTCAGCAACTACCTTCTTGCTGTTGAAGCTCACAAAGTTCATCTGATCTTGCCAACTCGTCTTGTGTCAAGAGTGATTAAGAAGTAGTTCAAGTGGCAATGGAGCTTGGGAACGTGCTGGTAGCTGAGTTGACCAACAAGTAACTCATGTAGTTGGGGGTACTGTGGAAGGTGTTGCAACAACCAGGGCTGTCTCTGCTTGTTTGGTGGCAGCTATTGGTCTCTGTTTGGCTTGTTCTACAGCTCGTGTAGAACGGGATACCCTGTTTGTACAATTTTCCGCTAGACTTTGACCTTCTATTGCACCATCAGTACCAGCAGAATCTGCAAGATTCTTCTGCTTCCCTTTCCCCGTCATTCCGTGTTCCTTCCTCTTTCTCCGTGCCATGTTAAATCAAGCCGACAAGAAAAACAAATAACAATTTACTTCTTCAGGACAAATTGATGCGTGATACAGACGAACTGAACTTTGATGTTAGACAAGGAAATGATAAGAGGATGTAATATGTACGAAAAACATGACGGCATGAGATAACCAGAACTATGATGTGCAAACTAAGCAGAAGAAATTTCAATAAATTAGAAGCAATGCAATGGAAGGTAGACACCATATGAAACATGATACAAATATCGCTCTGCCAAGTTAATAGTGTCTCTTCATAAATGGAGTTTATACAAATGTGAAGCAGTACAAGAAATAAATCATATGCTAGATGCAGACAACATCACACTGCCAAGTTAAAGGTCTCTTGTCATTAGTGCCATTACATATTCATAGCATTGCATATTCACAGCTTACGATGTGTAAACTAAGGAGAATGCATTTCAACAAATTAGAAGCAATGAAAGCTACACACCATATAAAACATGCAACGAATATCACTCTACCAAGTTAAAAACTATCTCGTCATAAGTGCAATTTCAACAAATCAGAGGTAGTACAAGCTAGAAAAGAATGCAAGATGTAACCTATATTACACTCCCAAGTTAAACGTGTCTTATGATAAGTGATTGGTGCAGGTTACACAACAGTAGTACTTTCATGTAAGAACATAGTGTGATAGACAAATGTTGTATGTTCTAGAAACAGGAACATGTGTCTTATTCACAAGTATAATGTGTAAAGTAAGCATATGGAATTCAACAAAATTAGAAGCAATACAAGCTAGAAATCATACATAACATGAAACCACATATAACAGTGCCAAGTTAGAGGGATCACCTATGATGGTGCACTAGGGGAGACATGCTCATATTCAACACAACTATGTTGAGTGTCTATGCATGCGTTGTCTTGCAAATCTTCTTGGGGGGTGGCGGTGTAGAATCTGTAGAGGGCCTCTGTTTGGAAAGAGTTCCTATATCCGCTGCCTTGCTACTTTCCTTCCGCTTTGTTGATTTTGAATTGTCAAGTAAAACCGACAAGAAAAAGCAATAAAATTCACTCTTCAGAACTCATTCGTGCATGGTATGGACAATCACTACTTTGATATAAGGCAAACACATGATACCACGATGGTATATGTACGAAAAACAGGACGGCATGGCATATTCACAATTGTTGGTGTAAACTACACAAAAGCCATTTCAACAAATAAGAAGCAATCCAAGCTAGACACCACATGAAATATGCAACCAATATGACTCTGCCAAGTTAAAAGCATCCCATCATAAATGGCATTTCAACAAATTAGAAGCAGTGCATGCTATAAATCATATGAAAGATGCAACTAATATCACACTGCATATACTAATGGTGTCTCCTCGTATTGATTCATGCGGGATACAAAAAACAATAGTTTTATGTAAGGACATGCTTAATAGATAGATGTACTATGTACTAAAAACAGGAAGGCATGTCACGTTAACACATATAATGTATAAACTAAGCAGAATAGCACATGCAATTTAACTAGATTGGAAGAATTACAGTGTAGACACCATATGCAACATGCAACCACATATCACGCTGCCAAGTTAGAGAAAGCACATGCAATGCTAGTGTAGGGGAAATGCAGGCATCAACTATAGAGCTACGTTCACTATCTTCATCCAGCCTTGTTGTTTCGTGAGAATCATGTGGGGAGGCTCACACGACATTCTTCAAAAGAGGATCTTTTCTGAAAGCAACCCACTGGGGTGACTGTCTCATCGTAAGTGATTGATGAGGGATACACAAGAACATTAGTTTGATGTAAGAACATGGTTAATAGACACATGTACTAGTATGTACCAAAAAGAGGAAGGCATGTCATATTCAAAGGTATAATGTGTAAGAGCATGGTGTGATAGACGAATATTGTATGTTCTAGAAACAGGAACATGTGTCTTATTCACAAGTATAATGTGTAAAGTAAGCAGATGGAATTCAACAAAATTAGAAGCAATACAAGCTCGAAATCATACATAACATGCAACCACATATAACAGTGCCAAGTTAGAGGGAGCACCTATGATGGTGCACTAGGGGAGACATGCTCATAGTCAACACAACTACGTTGAGTGTCTATGCATGTGTTGTCTTGCAAATTTTCTTGGGGGGGTGGCGGAGTAGAATCTGTAGAGGGCCTCCGTTTGGAAAGAGTACCTATATCCACTGCCTTGCTACTTTCCTTCCGCTTTATTGATTTTGAATTGTCAAGTAAAACCGACAAGAAAAAGCAATAAAATTCACTCTTCAGAACTCATTCGTGCACGGTACGGACAATCACTACTTTGATGTAAGGGAAACACATGATACCAGGATGGAATATGTACGAAAAACAGGACGACATGGCATATTCACAATTGTTTGGGTAAACTACGCAAAAGCCATTTCAACAAATAAGAAGCAATGCAAGCTGGACACCACATGAAAGATGCAACAAATATGACTCAACCAAGTTAAAAGCATCTCATCATAAATGGCATTTTAACAAATTAGAAGCAGTGCATGCTATAAATCATATGAAAGATGCAACTAATATCACACTCCATATACTAAAGGTGTCTCCTCATATTGATTCATGCGGGATACAAAAAACAATAGTTTGATGTAAGGACATGCTTAAGAGATAGATGTACGCAGACTAAGGCATAGCCTAGTGGTGGGAAGGGGCTGATGCCTTCCCACCCACCCAGGTTCAAGGAATGGTACTTGCAATTTGGGTTTGTTGCACAAACTATACTGTAGGGTTCCCTTACAATCTTCCGATCAAAAAAATAGATAGATGTACTATGTACTAAAAAAAGGAAGGCATGTCACATTAACACGTATAGTGTATAAACTAAGCAGAATAGCACATGCAATTTAAGCAGATTGGAAGAATTACAGTCTAGACACCATATGCAACATGCAACCACATATCACGCTGCCAAGTTAGAGAAAGCACATGCGATGCTGGTGTAGGGGAAATGTGGTCATCAACTACAGAGCTACATTCACTATCTTCATCCAGCCTTGCTATTTCTTGAGAATCATGTGGGGAGGCTGACACGGCATTCTTCAAAAGAGGATCTTTTCTGAAAGCAACCCACTAGGTGACTGTCTCATCGTAAGTGATTGATGAGGGATACACAAGAAGATAAGTTTGATGTAAGAACATGGTTATAGACACATGTACTAGTATGTACCAAAAAGAGGAAGGCATCAGTACCAGCAGTTTGGTATTTAATGAAATTTAACCAAATTGGAAGAAATACAAGCTAGACATCACTACAAAAAAAAGACACATCCGTGACATTTTGGGCCGAACGAATTTTTTTCTGTCATGCTTATGAAACTTCTATGATGATAACTGTGACAAAACCCGGTATCATCATAGATGTGGTGGGGTCCTACTTCTATGACAAAAAATCATGATAGAAAATGGGTTTTTCGTCCTGGGCGGGCTGGAGACCCAGCTGCATGACATTCTTTGGGCCATCCATGACGGAGAAAACCATGGTAGAAGCGAGGGCGAGGAAAATATCGGGGGAGTTCCCGGTTACGGTGGGTGGTCGGGGGCCGAGTGATGCGCGTTTCTCTCATATGTATGCGCATGTATGCGAGGCGTTGTGCTCTAACTGAACCCGAGCGATTGCACTGTAGGCTACACGTTACTGAACCGGAGCGGTCGATCCCTTGCTGTTAACTGAACCCGAGTGATTCCTTCGCTACTGCTGCTAACTGAAGCCGATCGAACACTGCTGCCTCCTTCCCTTGATGAACAGTGAGCGTTGTTGGGGGGTTTGGATGAACAGTTCCTGGTGGGGGGTGGATGAACAGGACCTCGTCGTAGTAGAGGCTGTTGCCGCTGAATGAACAGTACCCTGATCGATCGAGCCAGTGGATGAACAGGACCCCGTGGAGGGCTGGATGAACAGGACGACCCCATGGAGGGTTGGATGAAGAGTAGACGATGGAGGGCCGGATGAACAGTAGCCTGTGGAGGGGTGGTTTAGCAGGACCCCGTGGAGATGGTTGGTTGAACAGTAGCCGGTGGAGGAGCGTGCGGTGGAGGCTAGATGAACATGAGCCCGTTGATGAACAGTCGCAGGTGGAGGCTGGAGGAGGTCAACGGTGGATGAACAGGAGCCCATGGAGGCTGGAGGAGGTGGACGATGGAGATGAACAGTATACCGCGGAGTCCCGTTTTACGGTACGCCACACCCCTCCCGATGAATAGGACCCCCTTTTCGACCGTAGCGCTCCAACACAAGTCTGTTTCCTCCGTTTTGCGGTACGAAGATGTAGCTGGTGGGTCCCAGCAGTCAGGGGGGCGAATCATTTTTTTGCCCGTAATATGGACGCACTTCCTTGCGTGCGAAGATGTAGCTAGTGGGCCCCAGCAGTCAGGGGGAATTTTTTTCGCGAAATACGGTGGCCCGTCCGGTGGGTCCCAGCTGTTAGGTGGAGGAATAATTATTTTGCGCATAATAAGGAGGCACTTCCTTGCTGCGGCCATGGACCCAGCTGTCAGCCTCTCCACATACAGTACTCTTCCAATGGAAGTCGTCCGTTGACCACATTGACCACGCTGCGCCGAGAGCACCAAGGGGGTGGACGACGGCGAGGCCTAGGAAGGGAACGACGCGGAGGCGGGGAAGATGCGGCAGTGGATGCCCACGCGGTACGAGGGTTCATTGGTTCTTTTGTAGTGTGAGGCTGTCGTCGCCGCAGGGCTTGGCCAGCGGTGGGAGTAGTAGCAGGTGCTAAGGCCTCCGCAGCAGCACAGCAGGCCACAGGAGGCAAGAGAACGTGGTGGTTTGGATGGCTGGAGCAAGAAAATCAGAGGTTGAAGAAACAGGACCACCGTTAGATGTTAACAATCCAACGGTCACTTGTGATAGAATCGTTTGTTGACTGTGTTAACAAAGCCGTCCGTCTGCGTCAACTTAGTAGGCCCACAGGTCAGCCTCCCACTATGGTGGGTCCCAGCTAGCAGCGGAGTATTCATTTTTTGGTGCGTAATAAGGAGGCACTTCCTTGCGTGCAAAGATATATCTGGTGGGTCCGAGATATCAGCGAAAGTATTCATTCTTTCTGGCGTAATAAGGAGGTACTTTCTTGCGTGCGGCCATGGACCATGTGGGTCCCAACTGTCAGCCTCTCCATGTACGTCCCTCTTCCGATGTTGTCATTTGTTGACAATGTTGACCACGCCGTGCCGAGAACACCAGCGTGATGGATGACGGTGAGACCCATGAAGGGAATGACCCGGAGGCGGCGAAGCCACAACAGTGGAGGGATGTGGGTGAGTAGAGGGATGGCGTGGCCAGCGGTGGGAGTAGTAGGGGGCGGTGAGGCCTACGCAGCAGCACAGCCAGCCACGGGAGGCGGGAGCAGGCGGGAGCAGGCGGTCCCGCCAGCGCTGGATTTGGCGGCTGGAGCAAGAAGATCAAAGAAGAAACACGACGACCGTTGGATTGACATCCAGCGGTTACGTCTGCTAGAATCGTTTGTTGTCTTATATAATAAGTAAAAAAATGTTGCATACGCATCAACTTAATAGGCCCACAAATCAGACCATTCCCTTTTTTAATAATTTATATATAGCTCATTGCAACTTCTTATGCAATTTATTGCAGTCTATTTTTTTGTTGGCCAGGGCCAGGGTTAGAAATTTAAACGAAATTTCGCTTATTTCTGTGGGTTCCAAACTATTTTTAATACCGAAATGTCGAGCCAGATTTAAAGTACTTTGAATATATATTTGAATTAGGTTAAAGCCCAGTGAAATTGGAATCTGAAAATGTGAAAAAATTCAGAAATTATAAAGTAATTGCCAATTTGTCATCTGTTTTTTATATTTACAGCCCATTTCATATTACTTTCAAAATTTGCAGGCGTCTTGAAAGAGTTGCAGCCCATCAGGGCATAGAAAAATAAGTAGGCCTGGATTGGGTATTCTTCAGAAAAAATAAACTGGGCTCATTGTCACAAACAAAAAATAGCTGGGCTAGTCATGTGGGGAACATAAAATACAAGCCTGGGCTAGACGAGCCACAACCCAGTTGAAACCCTGCTTCGTCTCAACAATAACAAACAAATACTACTCGAGTATCTACGTCCCACGTGTCAGCTGATCTTGTGCTGTTCTCTTGTCTATTGACTATAAACGCTGACAATATCGTGGGTCCCAGATGTCAGGAAACCACTAGTAGGAAGCATTTTATTTTTCCATACGCTGACAATGGAGTATATATATAACAAAAAATGAGGAACTTCCTTGCGTCTGGCCATGGACATGGTGGGCCCCTACTGTCCTCCTCTCCATGTACAGTCCTCTACCGATTCCTCTTGTTTGTTGACCATGTTGACAACTCGAGAGGGAGGCGCCGCGGCGAGCGCAACAAAGCGCACGGAGGATGACGACGAGGTCTCAGAGGTCGGCGCTAATGATTTAGGAGACGGTGGGGAGGCAATGTGTGCGCTGAGGCGCAGCCAGCCGTGGGAGGCAGCAGCAGGCGGCCCTGCCGGCGCTAGTTTGGTTTTGGCGGCTGGAGGAAGACAGGACTAAAGAAACACGACAAACTATAAAAGCAGCAACACTTAACAACCTTAAATGAAACCAGCAGGGGCACTTCACAACCATAGCTGAAAGTAGTAAGATTACTTATACAGGTTCAACCATACAAAGCACACCTCAAACAGTGCTACTTTGCCTACAGTTAACCAAAGGGTGAGGCCACCAAGCCCCAGGACAAGGCCATGGCGCCACCCTCCGCATCCACAACTTACTGAAAGCGGTTTCATCTCGCAATGTGGTCAATAAACAGTATATTCGCTTTAGAGCCATGGAAAAGCAGGAACATAATCTTCTGTCCTATTCTCCAAGATGGATGGGCCTTCATTATTTGAGACCACCCATGAATACGTATCTTTTCACCTCTAAGGGGAATGGAGTAGGTCGACATAAACATCATGTTGTGACCAAGCGCAAGTCTGACCCGACCATGGTCCGGCATCTGTATAGGAACAATAGACCTGGGCGGTTCCTATTTCAAGAAGATCACAGTTGTAAAACTGTGCATAAGCAAGAGTTTATGAACAACATATATAACAGAAAATAGCTCATACCATAAGTTTCTCAACACAGTTGGACCTGTTCAATGAGTGCAGCAGTGGCACACATATCCCACGTGGCCTTCCACCATTGAAACGACACACAAGGACCTCAAGACGATCAATAAAGTGTAGGAACTTGTAGATGTCGTGCAAGTCAACTTTAGTACCATGAGTAACAGCCGAGTTCTTATAGAATAGAAAATGAGTAGCCTGCTTAACTCTGAAAAAACCTACATGTGCCACGAATTATAAGAAAATATTAGTTAGAAGTAGCATCTTCGTGAGAGATTCGTTGCTACTTCTAAAGTTAAATTGTGATTAATTAGACATAATAGGTGGATTAAGGAGTAATTGAGGCAAGAAGAAAGAACCAGATACAAAACTAACATGGGTGAACAATTGGAACGATGTCGGGGTGGAAGATCGCAGTGAAGATGAGACCAGGTTCTGCTATTTCCATCAACATTCGTGCGCCAACTTTCAGTCTGTAACACTTGAGAAAGTTTATCCAAGTTCGGCATAAAAAAGCAGCGATCTTCTTGGTTCATGAACCCAAGTCAAAACTTATATCCATGGCTTGTCTTCACTGTGACCATTAAATTGGTGTATTAAGTTATGGCAAGGCCGAGCATCTTGAGTACATGTGTTCTTGCAGAGCAAGGAATGCACTGCAGGAAAAATAACATGAGAACACATAGTATTACCTATATACAAATCTAGAAATAATTTCCTCCTTCACGTCAGTGTTGACCTTGTTAATAGTACCTTTTATCCAAATATAGCAATCCAAATTTCAAAATTAGTCGACAACATGTTCAAAAAACCACACTCTCCCGGATAGAAAAGAGGATTCTAGGAACATACTGTGCGCGTTTTAAAATCCTGTGTTAGGATGAGAAGGAACAAGTGTGGCGTCTCGCCGAGGGTGCAGAAACCTGTAGGGTCCTCACAGTTTGCGCACTACAAATGAAGCACACTAGATTCAGTAGGAAGAAAAATGCATCAACGGCGGCGGCTGCCATCCTAGGAATACCCGCGACCAAGGGACTTGGATTTATCAGGGATGGATGAAGAATTCATACCAAGTTCTCCATGAGAAAACCCTATGCAATCACCGAGCGGGGGTTTTCTCTAAACAAGCAAACAAGGGAGAAAGGGATTCAGGCCTAGTGAAATATTGCCGCTTCGTCCGTTTAGCTTACTGCTAAAGCTGGAAAGGTGGGGTTTTTTGTGATTTAATGGCTCATTGGGCAGTACTGCGGCGCTACGACCGGGGTGTGTCTACCATGCAGTTGTGCACTCTAATTTGGTGCATATGGCGTGTGGACCCCATTGCCAGATGCCCCACATATTAGCGAAAGGAAGTAGAAAGGCATGAGTAACTAGTTACACATAAATATATTTTTGACAGAGAGATACTCCCTCTGTAAAGAAATATAAAGATCTTTTATATCACAACTTTATACATAAGAAATATCAAGGGGAATATATATAACATATATAATTATAAAAAACAGAGTTTTTTAACACAGTATAAACGGGTTGGTGATGATGGTGTGCCTGCCATCCTGCAATATAGGACTTCTGATTTATATCTGACGGATAGGAAGGAATCTATGTCAATTTGCAAAAAGGTAACCACACACCTCTCCAAATTTGGAAATAAGGCCTTCCCTCATACATCCTTTTCTCCCACAAGATAAAATACTCATACAGATGCATCTTGATGTTATGTGCAACGCACAGGCATTATGGGGGTTCAGCTGAGAAATACTCAGACGGGCTCATGATTTTGGACTTTGGGCCACAGGCCGATGGGCCTACATGTTTGGGGGCCCATGTGTTCTACCTCAGCGCTTTTCATATTGCAAGCTATCGGTACGTTGCTGGTTTTAGATGCTGTCGCAAGGCGAATACACAAAATTGAATAAAGCACGACAGTTGTTGGAATGAAATCAAACGATAGTTCCTAACAAGCAATCAGAGTTGCAATTCTATCAACGATACTGTCGTACTACTTATACACACAGGACACTTGTTTCACCATGCCTGAGTATTACATCAAAATCTCTCGGAGGATAGATAAGTTCAACAGTTGCATGCTGCTACTGAAGAATTTCAAAGTTGATTTGGGCCAGCTCTCCTTGCCGAGAAAGTTCAATTTTGACATCATCCCTACCACAAGATATGATTTAGATTTGAACCTTGACCATCCTTTAGCATCAATCATCATGCGACCATCCTTTGTACTTATGGTATATTGAGCAGGTCCATTCACACCAAGGCTGCACATGGTAAGAGAAACTTGGCCACAGTCGCCCGGATTGTTGAAAGACTCCCTCGTTGCTCTAGGAATTCTCTGTTTGCAAACAAGAAGACATACACAAACAGTTAGATCAACATAGTGAATCATGTGAAACAACATGGAAAGAAAAAAGAACGAAGCACTTGGGTGGCCAATGCTTACCAAGAAGGTGGACATGTCCGTTTTTCTAAGGACTTTGGTTTATGAACTGCGAACTGCAGCCCTGTCTATTGCCGGTGCAACTGCTAATTCCGTTGCCGCTACATGGGTCGGAGCAGATGCAAGTGCAAGTGTTGGTGCAGGTGCCAAAGCCATTGCTGGTTCCCGTGCCGGTGCGACTGGTAGTGCCGCTTCTGCTGCCGGAGATGGTGCTCCTTGTAGAGCTGGTGCCGGTGTCAGAGCACGTGCCGGTGTCGATGTCCGATCCTCTGGTAGATCAGCCTAATCCGCTGACGTGGTCGGTGCCCAATCCTTAGCTGGATTAGACTGAGCTGCTGTCATTTTCAGTGCAAGAGAAACTATCGATGCTCGATCTGTTGATGAAGGTGGTACCGATGTGCGAGACAGCGGCGATCGTGTTTGATCTGCTCTGATCAGCTTTCTAACTTAACTAGCCTCTGTGACCGTGATCTAGTCTTTTTCTTCATTTCATTTAAACGCGAGAAGGACTAATTGTGGCATGTTTGTTAAACCGAACTGCAGTTCATCATAGGGATTCAACTTGTACTCAGACAATAGACTAATCCAATTTTTTCCAGTAATATAAGTGATGGACAGTGCCTTCGTGACTGACACGACATAAGAAGTGAAACCTGCAAAAATATCCATCGTAGAGCAAAGCAAACGGTTAATTCTGTGATGAATGACACATGGCAAAATCTGCATCATAAAATTGCAGCAAAATGAAGAAAACATGACATTAAATCAATAAAATTTAGATAGTAAATCAATAAGATTTACTTGATGTGCCACGAGTGAATCCTTACCAGGAAATCACTATGTTGAAGTACTAAAATGAAGATTGGTCGTTCAACTACGCGTGCCATGCAGGGCCCCCGCCTACTCCCACAAGCAAGATAGTCCAAAGGTCGTGAAAAATCGTATGGACCGAATATCCGTGGAACTAGAAATCCTGGTGGGTGCGATAAACCCTGCAATGCATATAGATATTAGAGTGTAACCATACTTGATAAACTGTCCTCACAAAAAAGATGATCTGGATACTTCAAAATATACAGACTAAATTGAGTGGACAGACATTAACATAGACTATTGTCAGGACTCACCACACACCAAAAGCGGCAGTACTAATAAATACAGGGTTCACAAACACAAATCAAGTACTGAACAATAGTACTTACTACATACAAGCAAAGTTGCACTAATTAAACTCTGCAGACTATTTCTTGCCACCGACCTATGGGATGAACCCCGCATAACTGACTAGGCCATGGGCTTCGTGAGAGATGTCTACCGGCACCATCACCATCTCCTCAACCTTGGAGAACCTAACAGAGTGGTCTTTCCACTCATAAACATGACGATGAAGACAGGCCGCATCAGATTTGTCGGGAAGCTTTATAAGAACCACACCCTTCGTAATTGAAGGCACTTCCGAGAAATTGTTGTGGTCAAGTACAGCCTCGAGAACACGCCTGACAACAATGCTACAGGAAAACACTAGTTTAGGACACGTGGCGACATGGAAACAGTAGCTGGATAGTTTAGCAGTAGAACTCATCATCAGCTCTTCCAGTTCACACGACATGACTTTGAGAACTTCATCTCCACCGCGGACCCGGTTCTAATTCAAACAGTAACCAAATATTTTATTACTACCTCAGTTCAGAAATATAAGATGATTTCCGATATTTTACTCTATATGTGACTACATATACGCACAGAAATGAGTGAACAAAGACACTAGAACATGTCTCCAAAGGCATGAGATCAGAGGGATTACTTGCAATATCCATAACACAAGTTATTGATGCAAATATACCCTCTTCAAAGGTAGCATTGATGTTCATAAAGTAATTGAAAGTAATCTATAAGAAATCAGTGTCAACCTCTCACATGTTTTGGTCAAAATAGGAATTTAGAACTGCCATTTGGCACAGAAAAATCAAATGAAATATCACCCAGAAAGTTGTACTACTAGTACTAGTACTGCGTGTTAGATGAAAAAACACGATCAAGATCGAGAAAAAGATCGTCAAGATGAGATATTACCTGGACTTGCTTAATGAGGGATCCCGAAGAGGGGGGCTTGGACAGGGCGATGGCTTTGAGCTAATCTGTGGTAGTCTCAGCGGGGTGCTTGCACTTCTTTGTACCATGAGCCTCGATCGTTTTTGCCAGAGCCATAGACATCACTTTGGCCGGTGCTCTAGCGTCCATCAAGAAACTGTGAAATAGAAATAAAAGAAAAGAAACCATAATCACAAACCCAAAAGAAGAACAAAGAGGGAGTTATAGGATCAGTCTCGGGGTTGCAAGACTGGGCCTTGCCCAGAATCAACACCATTGATGCGCTCACCCTTCCTTCTTTGGGACAGAAGAACAATGGCGGAAGCAGGTCGGGGTTTTCTTGAAGAAATGAGGAAGAAGATGAGGGAGAAGCGAGGATTTGGTAGAAAGGAAGCTTGGAGAGAAGCGTGAAATGATGGTTGCTTCGTTCGTCCAACATACTGCTGGAAAGGAGGGGGTTTTCTGATTTGACGGCTCATTGGGCATTACTATGACGCTTCGATTGTGGTAGTCTACCTTTAGTTGGGCACTCTACTACAGAGTAATTTAGTGCATGATTGGTGGACCCTGATGATGGCTATCCCACACGTCGGCAAAAGTGAGTAGCAAAGTTCCTCATGACCGTCGAGGAGGTTCCGCACGGTAGAGCGAGGCCACTGTTTTTTCTGGAAAAAAAATGATTACATCAAGCATTTCCAATCTTACGACGGAGGAGTGCAGAACATGGTAGCCACTTGAACATACACAATGCTCCTACTACTAGGCATGTACAGTGGTTCATACGTCAGTACTACATAATATTGTTGCTAGTGTAGTAAGATATGACGATAACAAATGATGTTGTGCGCATGTCAACTATATGAATAGTAATGTAACATAGTACCGCTTTTTCAACTGTCCGGTTGAGAATGAATGGTGAGATCAATGTTAACAGAACTAGTTCTATAGCGCACGGAGTGTACGATGCTACAGTACTCCATGAAACATGAACCATATGAAGCATGACGACTCAGTGTTAGGCAGGGTGTGTGAAGCGTGCACGGGATGGGAGCAAAAGTTCCCTTCTCAACTCACTTTTGGGTGTTTGGCAGAGTGCATGAAGTGTGCATGAGTCCACAGTAGTAGGTTAACACAAATACATGAAGAGGGAACAACTATATTGAGATGAGAATGCAACCAAACACACCCACACGCTTTGTGCGATAGTGACTGATGTGCATCGTCTGAGTTTGATCCAACGATCATGTTGCACCGAGACATGGACATGCCCATGCAGAGGATGCCTAAACACCACCGAAGTCCCTCTACTTCTCGAGGCGCATGATGTTGGTGATGTAGGGTTCAACGGCCCGCAGAGCCCGCTTCCGGTCAACGGGAGCCAGCTCATCAAAGATGGCATCCAATGGCACGAATGGATTCCGGTGACGGAGCCCTAAGAGGATTCACCCGGCAACGACGACGGCAGCCCGCAACCCCTCCTTGTCCAGCTCCGCCCCCACCATCGCGCGGAGACGGCTCAGCTCCTCGGAGATATAGGTGAAGAAGGAGACCAGATCAGGAAGCCGCAGCTCGTTGAAGTCAAAGGGGTGGTCGAACTGGTTTAGCCCGATGGCCGGCATGGTCGCGCTGGCACAACGGTAGGCATCTCGCAGCCGCAACACGTGCGTGGAAACTTGGTCCACCAAGTGGCTGAGGCGATCCTGTACCTTGTCATGATCGGCCCGCTCGCTCTCTAGCCGGCTCCCCTGACGGCCTAGCGTATCTCCCGCTTTCTGCAGCAACGCCGCTGACGCCTCGAGCATCTTTGTGCTAGACGCCTACCGCTTTTGAAGCTCCGTGAACTCCCGCACATAACGGAGGAGCATGGCACTCCTCTCCTCCTTGAGCTCACGGAGCTCCACGTCCTTGGACCTGAGCTCCGCATCCTAGGCCTCGAGCTCCTGTGTCAGGCACCTCACCTCAGACTCTGTGATCTGCCGCGCTGCCATGGCACCACGTAGAAGCAATGGGGAGAGGAAGCAAAAAATTTAAAATCCTGCAGCACCTGCCGCACCCAAAGACTACAGCAACACCGCACTGGATATTTAAATTTACCTGCCGGCAAGGAGATAAAAAAAGGGTGAAAAAAAATGTGGCGGCAGCCTAGCTAATCGGTCGCTCTAGCCCAACTAGCTAGCCACCGTGCTTCACTAATGTACTCCGCGGGAAAGGTGGTCTTTCGTGATTTGACGACTCATTTACTTGCTTTGGCGCTACGACCGAGGAGGACCCAGAAAACACGTGGTTGGGCATCCCACGTCTCAGCAAGGAAGAATATATGCATGCACTACCATTGAGGACCCCGAAACTGTGCCGTAGGGTGTGCCACGTCTCGACACAAAGGAAAAATGTGCTTGTAAAAATATACTGTATCAAACATAGTAGTACCTATGGTTCTACCTCGGGACCTAGCCAGTCGGTCAAAAACACCCCACTAGCCACACAGCTTCATCATGCTAACGTGGCAAGGAGGATAGGTGTGGTTAGCTCCGTCTCGACCAGCCACAATGTCTCTTGTTCTAGGCGATTCTTCTATTTTGCAAGCTTTTTTAGTTATAATAACACCACGGCAAGCTAGCGCCGCTCTTCGTATGCGCCCGTGCATCTAAAGGTCAGACGATGGAGAGGAGAGAGAGATCGCAGACCTGGGACCCACCAGTAAGTGAGTCAACGGTCATGCACGTGTTCAAGATGCACTCCCTCTACTCTACTCAACATAATACTATATAAAATCAAGTTATGGGACAAAGCCAACAACGTTGTTGTTTCAGGCTATTGACTTA
Source organism: Triticum aestivum (assembly GCF_018294505.1). Classification (NCBI taxonomy): domain Eukaryota; kingdom Viridiplantae; phylum Streptophyta; class Magnoliopsida; order Poales; family Poaceae; genus Triticum; species Triticum aestivum. Next base: position 169,079,159 of record NC_057794.1, on the reverse strand, counting down.
CAATTTGTAGTCTAGGTTGCCTGTTCGAATCTCGTCTTTTAGATTTTTTAGTTCTTGGTCCAAATTTGATCAATGACAAGTGGGACCCTCGTGTGTTGTTTCAATATTTTAGTGTAGGATTGTTTTTTTGAACAAACATTTTGCGCGGTTAGACAAGTAGCGGCACGAGTTACACACATTTTGCAAGTTTACAAAGAAAAATGACAGCGACATAGAATATCACATCCACCCCGCAGCTTAGATGCTATGGTGATATGAGTTTTTACATCGTTGGAACTGAGGTTCAATGGCTTGGGAGTAGTCTTTGTAATTATGTGCAATTTCCAAACCCTCCAAAGTTTTTTTGCAAATAAAACATTTAGGCCTCGTTTGTGACGATGCATCTTGGATCCAAAAGCTCCCCGTTGCTCATATTAGGTGGTCCCCGTAGCTTAATTAGTCGATACGGTGATACGAGCATCTAGGTCGTATGATCTGTGATGAGATGCCATGTGCGTAGTACTTGTACTTTCTGCGCAATTCCCAAACTCTGTCAGGCATAATTGCAAAAACATTCAAACCTCCTACTGTGAGCCATTAGATGTCCATGAACTCGTATCACCGTAGAATCTACGGTGCGGGGGCACCTCATATTCTCCCGTTTGAGAAAACATCAGGTGCTCTCGCAGCTTGGACGCTACGGTGATATGAGCTTCGACGTCATTTCATCTGAGATCCAATGGCATCTGAGCAGTCTTTGTGGTTGTAAGCAGTGGCCGAACTCTTTGGGGGCTTTTCTACAAAAACAACATTCGAACCACCGAGGAGTTGTTGGGTCACAAATCCAACGGCTCCGAAGACCTTGTATCACCAAAGCATCTAAGGTGTGGTAGCACATGATATTCTTACATACAGGAGAATATGATGTCCCCCTTCATCTTATATGCTACGGTGATATGAGCTTCGAGGTCGTTGGGATTCAAGGGCATCTGAGTAGCTTTTGTACAAATTGTGTGCAATTCTCAAACTCATCAAGGTTTCCTGTAAAAATATTAAGACATCCTGTGAGCTCCTATATCTTAGATCTACAAGCTCCAAGGAACTCGTATCAGTATATAGCATCTAAGGTGTGGGGGCACATGATATTCTCCCAGGGAGGAGGGGGTGCAGAACCAATCAGTGTTTGGGAGGGTGGGGACAAATAAAATCTAAACAATCCTAAACACTACTTCACAATTTTATCTAAGGTCAAGGGGTTAACCCCCGAAAATCTACATAGCTCCGCCTAAACAAAACATTTGCATGTACTGTAGCACTAGACTTAATATTCATGTCTCAGTTTCCTGTTCATTTTTAATATTGAATTGAGGACCATGCATGTCTTACATTTAACTCCCTTTGTTCCTAAATATTAGTATTTTTAGAGATTTCAAATGGTGTGACGCCCTCGATTTGACCGTACACTAATCATACACGCATATGCGTACGATCAAGATCAAGGACTAACGGGAAGATATCACAACACAACTCTAGACACAAATTAAAATAATAAAGGCTTTATATTACAAGCCAGGGGCCTCGAGGGCTCGAATACATAAGCTCGAAAACACAAGAGTCAGCGGAAGCAACAATATCTGAGTACAGACATAAGTTAGACAAGTTTGCCTTAAGAAGGCTAGCACAAAAGCAACATCGATCGGAAAGGCAAGGCCTCCTACCTGGGAGCCTCCTAACTACTCCAAGTTGTCAGCGGTCGTCACATAGTAGTAGGCACCCTCGGGGTAGCAGTAGTCATCAGTGGAGTCGTCTGGCTCCTGGGATCCGTCATCTGGTCGCAACAAACGGGTATGGGGGAAAAAGAAGTAGCAAAGCAACCGTGAGTACTCATCCAAAGTACTTGCAAGACTTACATCACATCTAAACTAGGTATGCATCTGTATCAAAGGAATGGGTTGTATATGTGGACTGGGCTGCAGAAATGCCAGAATAGGGAGAAGGCTTAGTCCTATCTAAGACTAGCATCTTCTGGAAACCACCATCTTGCAGCAACATGAGGGAGTAGAGTAGCATAAAGTAAAGTAACAGTAGTGTTATCAACCTCGGCCAGAGATCCTTTCTCCACTCCCTGCGAGAAAGCAATCCCAGAGCCATACTATCCATTTCTCATCACCATCCATTTCTCATCACAATCCATTTCTCATCACAAGTATCCAGTTCTAGTTGTATCGATCGGGATACAACTCCAAGTGTCCGTTACCGTAGGACAGGCTATCGATAGATGTTTTCTTCCCTGCAGGGGTGCACCAACTTACCCACCACGCTCGATTAACTCCGGCCGAACACACTTTCCTCGGTCATGCCCGGCCTCGGCCAAACAATAGGCCGCAACTCGACCTAGGCTTAATAGAGAGGCCAGCACGCCGGACTAAACCTATGCCCCTAGGGGTCATGGGCCATCTCCCCGGGAACTCCAGCATGTTGCGTACGCGGCCGGTGAGCAGACCTAGCTACCTCCTTCAACAAGGTAGGTCCTTTCCAGTCCAACCCAGCGCGCGCCGCTTAGTCGCTGATGTCTATTAAGCTTCGGCTGATGTATACAACGCAAAACGCCCATACTATGCCCACGTGATGGTTAGTGCTATCAGGCCAGAGGCCCCTCGGATCAAATATCCAAATCGCAGTGGATTAGGAACGCGCGGTAACAAGCAGAGACTCACGATCAATGTGACCCTGTCGCCCTGTCTCGAGTACTTGCAGCAAGGCCTAAGAATGCCCGGCCACGCCTCGTAAGTATCTCGCGGGCACCTTCCAGGTCAACCCGACTCCACATCACTCGCAAATAAGCTCGCGCGGGTACCCCTCAGGGTCGACCCGTCTTTAGTATCATGGCTCAGGGTAAAGTCATAGTAACCATAGTAACTGTGTGTCTAACACCAAGGGGAAAACCCAAGGAATCACCCCCGGTGAATCCCACTCGTTGTTATCATCAAGGTGAACATAAGAGGATCCACCCTCGAGGTTCACACTTGAGGGGTTGCACGATAGAGCAGTAACGGAAGTGGTTAAGGAGGAAGTCACCATCGATGACCTCGACCGTATAGCTACACTACAGAGATCTCATCAGGAGTGATGTATGAGGTTCCACCCTCAGCCCTCGATGTAACTCTGCAGAGTCGAGCAACAAAGGGGCGTGATGTGACGTGAGGTGTCGGGGCCTGGTCTTCGATCCCGTTGATCGGGTCTTCTGATAATCCAGCGGGGCAGTCGGGTCAAGTGAGGGGGTCACTGATGGGTCTCTAACCAACCTATACTAAGCAGTTTAGGATAAGCAGGTAGGTAACAATAGCAGGTTACAATAAATAGGCTATGCAGCAGAATAGGAGCAAAAAATAACAGTAGTAAAATCTAATGCAAGCATGAGTGAATGGAATGGGTGATATCGGGATGATCAAAGGGGGGCTTGTCTGGTTGCTCTGGCAATGAGGGGTCGTCGTCGACGTAGTTGATCACAGGGGCGGCATCGGTCTCGGGGTCTACCGGAGAGAAGAGGGGGAAGAAACAGTAAATATAAAGCAACATAGCACCACAAAGCATAACATGACGACTGGCAGAGCTAGGGTTGCCCTAACGTAGCACTACGCATTGCAGACAGAGGTGATAAACATCCGAGGATGAATTCCCGGCGTTAGGCGGATTCCGGACAGATGAAAGAGAGGGGACGGTTCCATGTTCATAATGCTAGGGGCATGTGACAGATGAACGAGCCGCGTATTTGGATTCATTGGATTTTTCTGAGCAACTTTCATATAGAAAACATTTTCATCGGAGTTACGGATTATTTTCTATGAATTTCTAAAGATTTTCTTATTTTCTGGATTTATTTTATTTATAGAAAATCATATATGATGTCAGCATGATGTCACAGTGACATCAACAGGTCAACAGATGGCTAACCAGGTCAAACCTGACATGTGGGTCCAGTGGGACCCACATGTCAGCCTCTGTGACTTTAACAGTGTTAACTTAGACTAACAGAGGGTTAATTAGAGGGTGGGCCCCGGGCTCACTGAGTGTTTTAGGTTAACTAATCATTTTTATTTATAAAACATTATTAGACTAATCTAACATAGGGGGGCCCACATGTCAGTGGCTGGGGTTGCCCAGTCAGCACGTTGACTGGGTCAACCCAGTCAACTAGGACCCGCGGGGCCCATGGGCAGTGGCTCTGGGGTGGCCCCAGGCCAGCCACATTGGCGGTGGCCGGAGGCTCGACGCCAGCGATGCCAAAATGCGGCGGAGGGCCTTGGGCCTCGTCGAATTTCTCCTACAGGCGACCATTTCGCGCGTGCTAGGGTGCGTTCGAACGAGCGGAGCACCGCGCGTCGAACTGCGGTGGTGTCCCGGCCGGAAAAGGCCGGTGACGGCGACGACAAGCGGTGAAGGCGGCGGCGTGCACGGGTGCTCGACGAAAATGGAGCTACGGCACACTATCAAGCAAATGGAGAGGCTGGGGGGCTCTACGCGGTGCGGGGAGTGAAACGGGCTTGAGCCCGTGACGAAAAGGTCACCGAAAGAACGACGGTGGCGAGAGGAGGCGGCGACGCGTTCGAGCGCCCGTCGAAGTAGGTGCTAAGGGGCACGGCAGGAAGCGTGCGTGCGCGTGTTGCATTCCTGGAAGCACCAGGAGCACGGCGCAGGCCTCAGGTGAGCGTGACAAGGGCCATGTCCATGGCCACGGGCTCGTCGGCGACGAACAGAGCTCGGCCACGGTGGCGACAGCTAGCTACGGCGCGGGGAAGAGCACGGGGAGAGAGGGAGAGGGAGGCGGAGCTCACTGAGCGCCTGTAGGTGTGCAAACGTGGGCTCGAGGGAGGCTCGGCGGAGCGAATCGACGGCGGCGAGCTCTGGCGTCCTGAGGAGGAAGACGTCGTGGACCCGGCGCTACAGAGCCTTCCAGCTCCAAAGGTGGGCACCATTCGACGTGGAGGACGACGACGGACGCCTATGGCATGTTGGCGACGTGGGGCGAAGACGGTGGTCGCGGGATCGACGTGGCGATAGTGACGAGCTCTCGGGAAAGGTGGGGGAAA